>NC_034427.1:4817572-4818831 GCF_002078875.1 Numida meleagris | reverse complement strand
TTTTTTTTTTTTTTTTTTTTTTTTTAATTTAAGGGAGAAGGCTGAGGGCGGCCGGGCTTCGTGGGGTGCGGAGCGCGACGGGGGCCGCCCCCGCCCGCGGCTTTACCGACGCGCCCCGTCCCGGAGCCGCCCGGTCGCGGCGGGGCCACGCGTGGGAGCGCAGCGCGGTTCTCTGCCCGGCTCCGAGCTCCCCAGCGCGGGGCTGTGGGTTGACCTGGCCGCCGGGGCGCACCGAGAGGAGGGCAGTGATTTTCGGTGGGGTTAGAACCTGGCTGCTTTGCGGTTCGTTTTATTTAGTGACTATGGCACACGGCGAATAGCTGCTTTGTCACGGATTCTGTGCTTGGAATGAGCCCGTGCATCCTCGTTCCCAGCACAGACACCTGGCTGGTCCGGCGGGTTGCAGTCCGCGCTCCCCCTGATCTCTAGGAGAAGGGAAAACTTCAGCATAGGGGAAAAAATGGGGAGAGAAGACCGTGCCCCATGGAGCCACGTGCATGGACGCCATGGGACGCTCCTGCTGTGACAAACACGAGCAGGATTCAGGCTTGATGGCCGCCCTGCTGCTTGCCCTCCTGCGTCCCCACGAGCTGCTCCTCGGAGCTGTGGGAAGAAGCGGGGCAAAGCGGTCTCTCCTCTTGCCCTGAGTCCCTGTGTAGCTGCGCTATGGGGCTGCAGCGATCTGCGTGCTGCCTGCACACATCCCCCATCCCTGCCCACCGCTCCTGCTGCCCCTCATGGCCACCTGAGCGGGGGCTTCTGAAAACTCCAACACTTTAGAATCAGCGTGGGAAGTGAACAAGTTTCAGGGAACGATGTGGCGGAGCTTTCCTTTCTGGTGGCAATCCACATCCCTCCCCCGGCTCATTTGAGTTATTAAAAAAATATTTCCCGTGACACTGCCGAGGGCCAACAAATCCATGAGTCACCGCGAGTCATGCACACACCGATATGTCCCCACCGGCCAGCACATCACAGGGGGCCCTTCCTGCCAGGAGTGGCCTGATACGCACTCCCTGGCTGATTCAGAGGCCCCAGATTGCGGCCTGCTGTCCATGGAGAGACTTTTGGGGGTGTTAATTCTACGGGACATATCAGGGCATGGATGCTGCACCCACACCAGCTGCCCGAGCCCCAGCCCCGCAGCCCTGCTGCAGGCAGCACAGCCCCGGGCACTGGGCTCAGCCCCAGCCCCAAGGAGCTGCTGGAGGTGACTCCGCCCCCGCTGGATCCAGACCCAGACCTAAGATGCAATTACG
>NC_034427.1:4810697-4817198 GCF_002078875.1 Numida meleagris | reverse complement strand
GCACGGCTCGCTGCCTTCTCGCCTCGGGGCTGAGCTCTGGGCCCGAGGTGCGTTCACCTGCAGCCCTCCCACCGCCCTCTCCTCCTGCCCCACTCTTCACCCCCACCGTCTGTTTTTTCTCCCAGTGAGGGATTCCAGTCTCTTCCCCCAAACCTTTTTCTTCGCCTTTGAATAGCACAAAAAACACACGCTTGAGGGAGGGCAGGGAGGGGAGCAGAGGCTGAAACTGGAAGTGAAAGCAGGTGCTTTCCAATACACAGTCACTGTCACTGAGCCCTTCTCCTGGCTCACTCATATCGGCACATCCTGATTCTTGTTAGAAATGCACAGGTGTTTTTGTGCTTCTTTTTGTTGACCTTTAAGCGAGTTTCACCAGGAAAAATCAGAATAATTGCCCACGGCTTTTCCCCCCCAGGCATGCTGCACCGTGTGTTGCAATGCCTGGTGACACTGGTGCTGCTGCGTTTTTCCCCGTGTAGCCCCAGGGCTCAGTCCCATTGCCATGTAGTGCTGGGGAGCCCCCAGCCCCGCAGCTGCAGCCCCAGTGCCCCATGAAAGGTAGAATGGCTGGGTTGGAAGGGACCATAAAGATCACTGAGTTCCAACCCCTGCCCTGGGCTGGCTGTCCCCACCTGATCAGGCTGCCCAGGGCCCACCCAGCCTGGCCTTGGTCATGTCCATGGAATGGGTGTCCATGACTTTTCTGGGCAAACCGTTCAGACCTGTTCATGAGCCGCACCCAACTGCTCCACAGGGCCCCTAAAATCTTCCTGCAGAATGAGAGGGGCCCTTTGGGGTCCAGTGCTCAGTCTGGGTCCTGACCTCCTCAGCCCAGCTGTGGATTTACAACAAAACAGCCATTCATCCCCAGCCAGCTTTATTTTTAAGCATCCCTTTGGCGAGTGTGCATAAGTCTTGTTTCACAGATTCCGTTCCTGAGGCGAGCTGTGCTTTGCTCACTGCAAATTCCAAATGTATTTGCGGGCATTATTACTATGAATAACACAATGGTTGTGTTTGAGTTGCGGACAGACGTAGCAGCCGCCCTTTGCTCTGATCTTTTCAGGAACTCAAGCTGCTCTTCAGTAACCTCATCTGGAGCCACTGAAGTGTGCAGCCAGGAGCTGGACCCAGTGGTCCTCGCAGGGCCCCTGCAGCTCAGGAATTCCATGTTTCTATCCTTTAACAATCACTGAGCTGGGCAGACTTGCAAAGAGCGTATGTGTGACAGCAAGTGATCAGAGTGGCCAGCATCAGGAAGCCACGGTTCTGAGCTTAGGGCTGGTTTAGGTTTGCCAAGGGGGAATTAAAGCTGGGATCCTTCTCTCCGGGCTGGAGGCACCTCGCTCAGCAGCGTGGTTCTGTGGGTGGCAGGTAGGCTGGACTCAGGCCGTGCAGGAACTTACTGGGCTCCGCTCCAGCCGCCTGCTGAGGGGCTCCGGCTGCAGCCGGCTGCTGCTCACACAGGGTGCAGAGAGCTCCAGAGCCACACAGGGGCCTTCAGGCTCCGAGTGAAACCGGGCAAGCTGAGGGGAAGGAAGCGAACACCACCAGGGGTGGGGATTGCACAAGGCTGATGTGTGGTGCTGGATCGGGACGGGCAGCACGAAGCATCGTGCAGGTGTAGCGCGAGGGCTTGGAAGTGTAATATTTAATTGCTTGAACTCCGCGTGGCTCAAGGGTAGGCTGACGTGCAGGGCACGGCTGTCTGGGTGCAGCTGGGGTTCCCAGGTCAAAGAGCAACTGCCAGCACAGCAGAAAGCTGAAAAAGTCGTCAGGGAAGAGAGACAAGCTCAAGGGGCTGAGTGCAGGGACACCTTTCTTCCTCCCACGCTGCTTCCTCTCCTTTTTTTCTATCGGTCTGGCACTAGCAGTTACAATTTGGCTGCAAGGGCTGAAGAATTGCAATGGACTTCAGTCTATGGGGTGGAAACAGTAAGGGGTGCAGTGGCAGAAAGGCCACGAATTGGAAAGACCAACAATGAAAAGCAGCGGAATTTCAAGGGATAGATGTGAAGCCGAGAAGTTCGTCACCCTAAGATTGCCAGCCCAAGCAAGGGATGTTTTGACCAGCTACTGCTCTAGTCCACTTAACAAAAGCCACAAAACAGCCCCACAAACTTAGAAAAACTGCTCAAAGCCGCAAGATAACAGGTACCAGAGGAGAACAGTGGGACCTTTGCCCTGCAGTCACTGGCAGTTTAAGAAATGCCAAAGCCAACACTGGTTAGCATCCATATCTCTTGTGGGACAGCCCCAGCCAAATCATCCCTTCTGGTTTGAGGAGGATGAGCAGGGTCATATCCGTCCTCAGTGCCAAATCCAGCAGCCAACCTTGTCATCAAACGAGCAGCCAGGCTCCAAACGCCAGCACTCTCCATTCATCATCCCACTTCCTCGCTGCAGTCAGTCTGGTGCCTCATGAGATTCAGAAGCAAACAACAAAATCAATACAGTCATCTTGATCCCTGCAGGCAGGGAAGGGCTCTTTTCATGTTCTTTGCAGCAGGCTGGGAAATAACCTTGGCTTCAAGACTGTTCCAGGGGAGCAAGAAGCAAGCGTCAGTCCTCTTCACAGATGGCCTCAGCCCTTCTGCTGCTGCTAGTGGGGAACATCACCAGAACATCTCCGAAGCAGGGAGAAGCACGTGTACGAGAATGAAAGTAAATTAGGTCTGAGCAGGATTAACAGGGGTTTAGTTGAACTATGTGAGCTGGAACTCGGGTCACGAGCTGCTTATTAGCCTGACTCAAGGGATCGCGCTGCTTGCACTGGAGGAGCACAAGGCTGCACTGTGAGCAGGACGGCTCGCGGGGCGGTGATGGCCATGGCACTCAAGATGAGGGTGGTCAGAGAGGGAGATCTGCTTGAACACAGTCAAAAATGAAACAAAAAAATTGCTCGAGATGGATGCTTGGGAATTCAAGGACTTACCGCACAGTCTTTCTTTCCTTTCCTCTTCTGGAGAGGGAACCAAGTGACACGGGACAGAGCTCACCCAGCACACCACTCCTCCTGCAGCCCAAGCGGGCACCAGGCAGCTCCCTACTACATCTATGCTTGCCCAGGAGCCTGCAAAAATCCCCACTATCAATTGCCTGAATCCACATCTAATCCCCCTGCTCCTATTATTAACCAACACTGCCTTTATTTTGCTACTTCCACGGGGGCTCTTGGAGCCAATATTCCTCACGAGAGGCAAATTAATTGAGTCATTGCACCGCTTTCTCTTTCCAGGAAGGTGAAGGTGTTCTGGCAGACAGTTTGCTGCTTCCACGTCAAACGCTGACACACTCATGCCTGAAAGTATGAACAAACCCAGTTCTCACAGACTGAAGGAGCTGAAAGGCTTCCCCTTAAAGAGTTGCTTTCATGAACAGGCTATTGACATCCCCGTGTTTCTACACACTGAGAGCTCTGGCAGCTTTCATAGCAAACACAAAGAAAGAGGCAGCACAATTTTAAAAAGTTATTTTTGTTTTTATTTTAAACAAAGATATTTTTGTTGTATTTATTATATACTTCAACAGAAAACAAAGTATGTGGGATACCGGTAATTACTAAAGACACACTGTAAGTTCAGCTAATAAACATTTTGAAACAGGTATCGAGCTGTTAGGAACCAACTGGAAATACAGCACAATCCCACATTTCCCCCCCCCCAGTCCCCCAAGATGAAACCCCAAGGTCCAGGATTTCCACTTAGCAATGAGTTATTCAGCCTCAACTCACGTAAGAGGAGAAGCCTGCTGTTCCAAGCTAACAACCACACAGAGCTCAGCACTAAGTGGCTCTTGGCCATGGAAGCACTCCCGTATTTTGGGTAATGTGTGCGTTACTCTTTCAGTATTTGTACTTCTGTTAGAAGAAAGCAACAGAACCCACCTTTAGGGAACCTGCGGAAGGACAGAGTTAGATAAAACAACTACCATCCTCATTCATGGAAACTCACAGCACAATATTGGTCTTTGCTATTTGCATGGGAAATTTTTGTCATGTTTCTTTGTCCAGAGAACTACAAGCAACTTCAGAGAGCTTTTGTCTCACGTGCTTTGTTCTCTTCTCCTCATGCTGCCCACCTGTCTCACCCACCAACAGCAAGGAAGAGCAGCAAATGTGGCCCTTCTCAAACAAATGGTTCAGCAAATGTGTTCTCAGGCTTCTGGAACAGAAGAACAGATGCAGCACAGTACTGCTGCCATACCTGGGCTCACAATGCATTTGTCAATTGAGGACGGCAGTCTACATATGCAAAAGGATGGCAGACCTGCAGACCTGCAGCCCCGCCACAGAACCCTTTCCTTCAAAGCTGCTCTGAGCCCCGGGGCGCCTAACACAGCAGGTTCTCCTCCCATTGACTCATTCGTGATCAAACAAACCAAGATGTGAGCTGGCATCAGGAAGCTCGAGATGCCTTACAGAGACTCTGCGGCTACATCACCACCTCTCTCTCTCTAGTCCCTTCTAACCATATTTCCATCTCATACTAGACCATGCCTGGCCCTGAAGAGCCAGACCCTGAAGGAAAAGAGCGTATACACCTCTTGCCATATATAAAGTCCTGCGTATGTGAAGACCTCTTTGCTTGTAACACATCAGAAGCCCTTCCCTTCCAGTTTCCTTAGTTCCTCTCCACTGTCCATGAAAGGTAAAGCATGGCAATGCCAGAAAACCGGTCGATGCAGTCCGTTGCCTTCGGTGCCATCTCCGAGGAAGCATTACAGCTGATGCTTTCGTCTTGCGAGGCTTATCGGCCAAGCCCTCAGCGTTTCTTTTTGCTTTCCTTCTTGGCTTTCTTACTCATCTGTGCAATCTGTACTCAATCTGGCCTTTGCTTTCTTCACGGTCTCCCAAGTCTTTGACTCAAAACTGTCCGAGTCCTACAAGAATCCATTCAGAAACTGTCAGGGAACTCGTTAACAATTGCCTGGCAGCTCCCTTGGGGAATTCATGTGAAAGCCAAACAAAGTAAGGGCTGGGTATCTCTGCTGGAATGCATCTATACCAGACCGAGCCTACATTTCATGAGACTTGAGCAGCACCATCCCTGCTTCTTCTGCATGTGTTTTTGGATGAGTGTGAGTTCAAGCACAGCTTGTCACCACAGACGTTGTTATAAGCTTAAGCGCCTAGAACAGGCTTTGGAGAAAAATACCCCAATTTTAACAGCAGGATGAAAAACAACACTAAACAAGAATTATTCAAACTGGAAAAAGGAAAAGACATCACAGAATCACCAGTATATGTGGTAACATTCAAAAGGTATTTCTGCAAAATGTTCATCTTTACGTGCAAGACAAAAGGTAATCCTCAAAACTGCAGTCAGAATGTCACGTTCAAAGCCTTTACACCAAGACCAAAACCCAGGGAGGGCGCTGAAGGCAAAGCTCACTTCACCTGGACTAACAAGGAATCCTGAGGTATAGGGCTCGTTTCCTTCAGGGAAGATGACAGATAATATTTCAGCCATGGGAAATAAAGTCTGGTTATCTTGAAAAGACATGAGGGAACAGTGCCAGTCTCATTTGAGAAAGCACACACACACAGATTGCCTCCTTTCATTAAATGCATTTGAGTATAAATATTGCCTTAGCATCTTGGGCTCTATCAGTCAGAGCTTGCCAACTGGAAAAGGACACACAAAAAACACCAGAGCAAGATGTGCTAGCTTCAAGCTTACAACACTGCGCTCCAGATAATGGAGGGGAAAGCGAGCATCTGACAGTAACCTTTTAATCAAAGAGTTCTGCTCAATCACCTCTCAAGTCACTGGGCTACTACAGTTCACACGTGTGTGGCTTTGTGTGGAAAGAGTTGGCTGGCTTTCCAAAGGCTGCAATCAGCGCACGGGGAGCTGGCAGGCTCTGGAGAAACAGCAACATGCAGCTATTACTCAGGTTTGCAGTGTGGTGCTGCTGAGAAGTGAACACTGCTGCCTTCTAATGTTCAAATCTAGGTAGTCACCGAAGCCTGAAGCCTCCAAAACAAACAAGCTACTCTGTACTCTACCTGGACCCAAGCATCATTCCCAAGATCCAAAGGGATAGTCCCTCTTGTTTATTGTCATGAAAATTAATCACAGGGACAGCAAATCAAGGGGACAGTGTATATATAAAAAATGTAGAGCATACAGACAATCTGAACAGTAACAAGCCCGTGTGTTCTAACGCTTTAAATGGAGGGAGGATGGTCAGTTTCCCCACCATCAAACTAAGCAGTCATGCTACTCAGCTTTCAAGAATAGGCTAGTCAGAATTTCACTTAAATTCAGTACGGGAAATGATGGGCTATGATGGCTGCAAAGGAACAGAGCAATGACATAGTATCAGGAATGGCACTCACCTGCTTTGTCTCTCTGAAAGCCAACCCACTGGAGTCCAAATTAAAGCAAAGGGAAGATGGTATCATAGTCCTGCAGTTCACATCAACTTTTCACTTTAACCTTCTCCAGTATAACCTCAGTGAGGAATCGCCAGCACAGCGGAAGGCTGAAAAAGCCG
>NC_034427.1:4735548-4810597 GCF_002078875.1 Numida meleagris | reverse complement strand
CTGGACTCAGAAAAGGCCGTAAATCCTGTCACCATCCAAACACACCCCACTGAGGATACAAAAGCACAGAGGATAGAGAATTAGCTCTTGTGAAAGTGAATGCCAGGAGAGATCCTATCAGTTTGGTTATCATGACAAGGTTCAGTTATTTTCATTGCTACCAGTGCAATGAATTGGGTGGTGCCACTGTCCACTCACACCTCCTCATGGTCTGATGGTTGCAGGCTCAGGGGAAAATACACATTTAGACTGCTAACAGTAGTGTACGTGTTCCAGGTTAAAGCTCTTCCTTCCTCCTCTCCACCAACAAAAATGGTACTACCTATTTTAAGGAGAAATTAGCAGCTGATATTTGCAGCTTTTATACATCTTCTACCCATTCTCTCCACTACCAGCCGCCCGCAGTTCATGTAACCTCCTGGCAGCAATGCCAGGATCTGTGCAAGAGACGGAGCTTTTGAACTGCAAGCAGGTGGTGCCATTAGCGCACTCCGGCTGCACGCCTTTCACCTGCACCACACTGAGCCGTGCTTTTGGGCTGATTTTGAAATGATAAAAAGGACAGCTATTTGAAGGTGTAGGCTGGGTGAATTACTTTCCAAAGCCTCTGAGATCTGAGTGGGTTTCAAAGCTAACATTGATTCAACAAGCAGAAATGGCAATTGTGTCAGCACACAATTCTAAGCAGACAGAGCTCAGATGTGAAGTCTTCCTCTGAATTCAAATTATCCTCAGCTTTTTTACCTTTCTAACTTTCTTCATTGGTTTGCACTGCAGCATTCCCTATGTGTCTCAGCAGCAAGACCTGTTAACAACACCATTTCATCCTCAGGTTGTACATTATTGTTCAGCCAGGAAAAAATGAGCCTATTTTTTTTTTTTTTCAGTCCTTACTAGAAACAAGGCCTTCCTCACTCCCTCTCTGTAAACTATATTTTACTTTTTTGATACAGGTAACATATCTTACTCAAACCCTGTTTTTTTTTTAAAAACAAACAAACAAACAAAAAAAAAAAACAGAAAGCTTTCAAAGTAGTGTTTGGAACACAGGGTCCTCAGGAGAGGCATCAGCAGCTGAGGGACCTCAGTGCGCCTGGACACCACGAACCAGGGACAGGGGTAGGATTAGCACCAGTTCTCCTTGTTCCTTGACATTGGCTGTACTGTGCTGTGTAACCTTACAGACAAGGCTCCTTTCCAAACTGAAATGAAAGTGGAAGACCAAAGATACAGTCACTGCTAGAATCTGAGCTCTGTTTGCCAGTGAGGAAGAGGAAGGAGCTGATATTTAGAGCTAGAAATTCAGGAGCTAGTAACTCTCAGCTGACTGTAACATACTGACATTTGGCTGAAAGTCCTGGCAGTTCACTTGGGCAGTGCTGAAATGCTCCTGCTGCTCTACAAGGAGATAAACAGAGCCAGTCAGGTACCGGCTCTATAAATGGTTTGCACCCACAGAGCACATCAGGCCTCCTGACAGATACGTATCCTGCAGGCTGGTGCCACTTGTTCCATTGTAGTCTCAGTGATACGGTAATGTTTGAAGATTAAGTAGGCTTTTCAAGCAGGCTTTTAACTCTCTGAGACAGACCTTTCTAACAGCACATCCCTGTACGTTTTGAATTAGGGATTTATTTTGTCTATTTTTAATCTGATCCATTGCTTCAGACTCATAGTGCAAGCTGTGATCTCATGCAGAAGGACCTTATTCAGGAGATAATTTTGATAATTGTTTGTATTCAGGCTCCTACCAATTTAAATTCCTCAAGGGAAAATTCTCCCCAGGAAATATACTAGTGTTCAAAGGGTCGAATTTGGAGGCTCTGAAGATCCAAATCCCAGCCCTTTATCCTTCCAAGATGGAGAAAATAAGACTTGCAAGTCTTACCAGTTTTGGGTTCTCCATTTCTTCCTTAGAAGTAATTGTAAGTCTGGTCAAACCTTGTCTTTTTAATATCATTTTGTTTGCCTTCTTTCCACAGAAATTATTGCATTTTCGCACAGAACTTTGGAACAAAAAGTACTGTGTATGCATGAATAACGGACGATGTATTAAATGACCGATCAGCTTAATTGTAGTGTGCCTTAGGTCTACTATGTGGGATAAGACATTTGAACTAAAACACGTACCATCCTGCCTCTCAAGTGGCCAAGTAAGACAGAAAATATAACTCAATCTTCTCAGTCCCTTGTATCTAATGTAACATTAGGACACTTGTGATAAACTGGTAACCACCACACCCCTCAAGTGAAAGAAAACCACAGGAAACAGTTGTGTGTGGCTTCGAGAGGAATAGGGGGCCAACAGCCACCACCTGTGACATTTTGAAGAAGTGCAGAAACACATTTGACAGCTAAGAACTGGGGGTGATTTTCTTTTTGGTCATTTGATGGGTTACTTCTTACTGTCATTATGTTCAGCCTGTCAAGGTGAGTAGGACCATTTCACAAGCTGCTCAGCTTATCTGGAGCTGTATGCTGCGCACCTGGAACAGATGGGTGATTTTTTAAAGCATGGCATGGAGACTGGAGGAGGTAAAGCTAAGAGGAAATCAATATCTGGGAAATTGCTGCAAGATCCTAACAGTGTCCTTCATCAGCAAAGGACCAGCAGTGAAATATAACTACCTGTCCTGTGCTTTACCCAGGGAGGTCACATCTACACAGATACAACTCCAAAATCCAGCAAAAGGTGCCTGTGGTGGCCTCTACTTAGCCATAGACTGTTGCTTTGCACCAATGTAGGCTTAGGAAAATAGGCAGCTACCCACCGTGGGTCCTGGGAAGGCACCAGGGCTTTGAATAAAACCAAGACAGGAAATCCTGGGGACCGAACAGCTGCTCTGTTTATGCTATTTAGGAACTCTTAAGCTGTTTCTACCAGTGGAACCTGGAGGGCTTTTAGAAATTTCTGCTGCCTCCCATAACTGATCTGGTCATAAAGACCTTTTTGTTGTGATGCCTTTTTGGGTCCAGCCATGCATGACAGGAACCCAGTCCAGGCAGAACAGGGAAACCCTGCCACCACGGGGATTTTTACATAGCCTTCTTTGACAGCAGCTCCCTTGAGATATAAATGCAGATCACAGCCCTCATAATCCAAGCCGGGCAGCAGGCAGCTATAAACAAGTCAATTATCAGCTGATTCCCCTTGATCTGAGACATTGTCCTGTATCTTACAGCAGCTCTGTGTAAGACAGTGGACCAGGAAGATAGAGACTCAGCTCAGAAACAAGTTATAGGATAATATCTTGGAACTGCATCGGCTCTCGACTGGTTTAACAATGTGGTCTGATTCATCTGCGCAGCCAGCGTAGCACCAAGACAGTGGAAGAAAAACAAGTCATGCTGAAAAATTGATGCAACTGGCCTCACACATGAGAGAACGTGAACAGATTGTTTCAAAAATACAAACAAAAATCCCTTTTCAGTTGGAGAAACAGTGCACAGCTGTGTGCACCAGTACAGCGGTTTTGGAAAACCCCGCTCTGTGCTATCCAGGAATACCCTTCTCCACTGTGCAGAGTAAGGATGATGCACAGCTGTCTGCCTGTTCTTACAGCAGATCTTCTCCCCGTGGGAAGGCTGATGCCACTTCTCACAGCTGCAAGGGAAGCACAAGTTCTCACTTCTCTTCATGGAGTCATTTTGTTTCTGAGTTATATCAGAAGTCCTCTGGTCAACTGCTCACTTGAGGGCCAGCTCCAGCTCCTGCTTTGCTCCATTCAGCTCCTCTCGATCTCTCAGGGAAGTTGCCTGGCACTGATTTACACCAAAGGGAATGTGAGACCCCAGTGCATGCCGAGACTGGAGGTGACAGTCTGGGTACAGAGCAACTCTCGTTTAATCCTTTGTAGATTTGGCATGCTGAGCTCACTCACCCCTCTCTGCCTGCTGGGTTACCGTACTGAGGCCGCACGGACACTGCTCCACTAAGAAGCAAGCCCCAATCACAACGCTGATTGGTTTGCAAGAAGCAAAGGGGCAATGGAGTTGGACCAACACTGACCACTTGGATCTCCTGCACACTCCAGATGCATTGCCCTTCCCTGCACTTGGCCTGTGCCAGCAGCAGCTGTGCTGAGCACCATGGTGCAAGGTGAAAGTGTCCTGCCTTAGGGAGAGATGAGTCACTCACTGTTGATACTTCTGCCCAGCCCAGAGATGGGAAGGTCTAGGTCTCCATCAATTCTGGACATTATAAAGTCAACACTGAAAACAGGCAGAACTCATGCTAGCACCTCATTTTTACCTCCTCTGAATGGTCCCAGCCTTCCTGACATCCCAGCTATGTGTCCTTTTCAATGGAGGTTTCACTCCTTGCTCCAGCAATGACAGCAGCTGCCAGCACGCAGCACCCTGGGGAAGACATCTGCCTTTTGGCAGAGCACACAACCAGAGCAGGGCTCCCCAGCTGCCGTGAGCCTGATGTGAAGCTGCCATGTTTGCGAGGGACTGAAGCATGAACTGCCCCACTGGTGCTAGCAGATGTGAGCAAAAAAGGGGAAGGAGGAAAACACTGATAATCAAAGAAAAAGAAAATAGCAAAGAGATAACCCCCCCTGAGCAGGCAGCGTGAGGAAGTATTAATGGTTAACTCTCTTTTATTGTTGGGTAGGAGTTAAAAATGAAATTGCAAAGGGAAAGATAAGTTTTCTTTGCAAAGCAAATTTGTCGTTCAGTCTGCCAGATTATCGTTGTTGTTATTTGCTTTTCCCTCTTTGAATGATAAAGAGAAAACACGCAAACAACCCTAAACCATAGCCATACCCTCTCCCCATAACCTCCCTGCACACACACAAAAAAGAGGATGCTAAACACAGCCTTTGAAACCCAGGAGGATAATTGATGCTCTGACGCGCAGAAACCCACAGGACTCCCGGGGAGCACAGGTATAAGAGGAGGAGCGCACCTCCCCAGCAGCCAGAGGACAGCTGGGGGCAGGTCCCAGTGCACTCCCTGCACAGTGGGGTCCTGGGGTCGGTGCGGGGAACGGCTCCGCAGCGCTCACGGGCAGAGGAGAAGTTGTGTTTGCAACAGGGGAACACCTGAGCAGGAGCCGATCCGGGAAGGGCTCGTTCTGAGGGAACGGTAAGTACAGGTCTCTGCATGTGGGCTTAACAAGATAATTCCTATTTGGAAATTGGAGGCAATTAAACTGTACTGAAATGCAATCAAAGCCGGCATTAGTAATTAGCTTTGCCGGATACAATACCCTTGGTATCATACGGGATTCTTGCGTACCAAGTTAGAGAAGGAAACAGAAACTGAACTATAGGATAAGTGCAAACCAGTACAGTAATACTACAGGCAAGACTTGTAAAATGGCCAGGCATTTACTAAATGAAACAAAGACGACTACTTCTGCTATACCCGTGCAAATTCCTTTTACCATGAAAAATGAATGCTGTTCTACTCACCAATCAGCAAAACTGTGTTTGTGCCAAAATGAAGCGTGAGCAGGAATGCAACAGCGTGTTACGGTGACACGGAGCCAGCTGTGAGGCAGTGAGCCACTTCAAGTGAAATACAGTGTTAGAAAAGCAGAAATCCTGCTATAAAAGTCTGAACTTCACAAACCTGCAGGCACAGTGAAAGCTCCATTTCATCTCTGCAGCGGTATTTTTGAGACCCATCAGGTAAGACTTTGGGAGCAGTGAGACACAGTTACCAATCTCTCCCAACATCATCCTCACAAGTGCTGCTACGTTAACATTGCACAGGATGGAACGGAGCTACTGCGCTTTGTCTGTTGGAGCGGTGCTAAAAGCAATTCATCTGAAAGGGGAATTCATTAATCATTTTTATCCACACGCTGCCAGAATAGAAAAGAAAGGCAAAATTCTCACCTCGGGAGAATGTGAAAGTGCCACGGCTTTGCAGAGCTGTCATCTGCCCGTACACAGAGTGATGCTTAAATCTTCTTTTCTGAAACAGCGGGCGCTTGTGGGAAGGGGAGCGGGGCTTTCGCTTTAGGCTCCTTCCCAGGGGAGACAGACATACCCCAAAAAGCTGAAGGGATGAGAGGCAGACTGCAGCAAGGGGAGAAAAGGCAAAGCAAGACAGGAAGGAAGGTGAAACGAAACAAAATCATCACACAAAAAGCAGAGAAAGAAGAAAGAAACTCAATGGGACAAAAAGAGGCTCTGGAGGAAAATCCAGCACAGGCAATCAGGGCTGTGTCCTCGGAAGAAAAAAGGGAAGCGGACAACGTTGTGTGAGGCTTTCTTCTCATTTATATCCACATTTCACTTCTCAGCTCACATCGTGGCTTTTCTTGGAACTGTATACATCTCCTGGTTGGCACTTTCTTCAGACGCTGGTGCCATGGTCTCCTGGAACCCTCCCACGCATATAGAACAAGATCTGATTTGGAATTTGTCTTTGAGATATTTAGGGGAGAGAGGCACGAGAGGGGCTTCCTTTTCCAAACTCAAATGAAAGAAAGAAAGAAAGTTAATAAAAAGCAGGAGCGCTGCAAGTGTCTCTCAGTCACCTTTTTGCTGCTTCTGGGCATCCCTTGTCTCTCTGAGGGGTGGCAGCATTCCTGAGAACAGGTTTGGAGGAAGGGTGCCCTCCCACACCTGGCCCAAGTCAGCTCTGCTCGAGTTGGGGCTGTCGGCACTGCTGGAGCAGGGACCAGAACGAGGAAGAGTTGCACTAAGGAACCGCGATTCTTAGCGCACCGCCGTGCCCACTGGCCGCCCAGCACACCACCCCTCGTCCTGTTACAATTCCACGCTCTCAGCAGCGGGCTCACTCGCACACACACCGCACCAGCCCTTACAGAAACTTCCCCGTGCTGTTCCATTTGCATTCAGGGGAGCGTGGGCAGCTGCACCTGTGCAGTAAAGCAGTGCTCACCGCTGACATCTTCCACCAGAGCCACCTCCTGCCCCCACCACTGCTTGGAAAGTTTACTGGGGAAATTCGAAGCCCAGTCAGACCCTTTCCATTTGGAGACTGCTCTTGTTGCAATGCAGCATTGTTAAACATTTGGAAGTTTTTTTTTCTTCCCCCCTAGAAAAAATGAACTTTTCTCTTTTATGGAGATCAAACATCTTTCTGCTCTTTTCTTGTGTAAAATAACACAGCCGAACAAGGAAACTTGATGTTTTAAAGATCTCCATCACATTCTGCTTTCTTAAAGAATCTTTTTTGAGCTAAAGATCAATTCCTTTTGATCAAAACCAAGGAAGAATGTTACCAGAAATATTCTCCCACCGTCTCTTGCTTAAAGTAACAAAAGCATCGCGTTCACCTGCTGCTGGCGTGCAACCTCGGGCAATTCTCTGCTTTGAGTCATCCATGGGGGATGCTGGACACACAGCCAGTCTCAGGAGGCAAAACACTGCAGTGTTTGTCTCCAAACACTGGAGACACTTGTGTCTGCTACTGGTGGAGAGAGGGCTCCTCTGGGCAGGGCTGGGCAGGAGAGGTCGTGGGGAGCAGTTGCAGATGGAGGTTGTTGTGCAGCGATGTGTGCTGGTGGGGAAGCTGCTCTGGGCAACCCCTGCCGCTGTCTCACCGCTCCACATTTCAGGTGACTCCAAAGGGTGGAAGATGCTGGATAAGGCCACCCTGTTCCTGTTCCTGCATTTAGTGGCAAGCTCCATCTCCTCTCCTCTCTACCCAGCTCTCAGGTAAGATGTTGACTGTTTCATCCACACTGTAACTCTCTGTCTCACCTCTGACCTCGTGCAAAATAACCACGTGCCAAATGAAGCTTGCCAGCCCTACTGAAAGCCACTGGGGAACGTATGTCTTTACCCTGGCTTAATTTTTTGGGAATGCTGCTAGTTTACGGGTGGTTTCCCAAGAAGGCAGACACTTAACGTGGAATATTTCAGCCTAGCAATTGGTTTTGGCATTGAATGTTGTGTCCTACAAAGGGAAATCTGGCAATCTCCAGAGCAGCCAGCACCACCAGCTCCATCACCTTGGAGCTGTGCAAAAGCCATGGCATGACAGTGCCACAATTGCTAGTTTTGCTTGACACTGCTGGAAGCTCAGAGAGGAGAAAATGCATTTGGGGAAGTTTTACCAGCTGCCTTTCTGCTGCTTCAGGACAGTTTCTGACTGGGGAGAGCAATGGACAAAACTGGTGTTACCGATGAGGTAGGGTAAGAAAGGGGAGAGAAAGAAAAAGCAGAATGCAGAGTAATGCTCAAGAAGACCGATCCCTGACTGGCATTTGAGCACATTTCACAGTATACCTTGGGTTTTTCTTGAAGGTACAGCCCAGGACCTGTTACTGGCAAGGCTGTGAACTTCCAGCTCCTGGACCACAGCTTGCTGCAGAGCCATAGCCCCTCAGCAGAGGAACAGGATGAGGAGGGTTTGTTAACAGACCCCACTGAGAAAAGGTTTGTACCTCACCTCTCAGCCCTGCTGCAGCACTTCTGCAGGGAGCACTGTCTTTCAACAAGCTCTGGGAACCCACAGCATGGCTGTCAGAGCCTCTCCTTTCCACTCCTGCCAGGAGACAAGGGATGGTTGGTTATCTTAAGTGCAGTAGATTCATCCTTGTAGCACTGAAGACCATGCATATTGTTTATGCTTCCCTAACCTGTGGATTTGCTGTAGCCTGGGTCCAGGCACAGGCTTGAGAACTGCCTAAGGCTCCTGCCACCCTGTCCCGGACACAAGATGACAATGCTGCTGCAGAGCAGAGGAACATCCCACCCGCAGCTCAGCCCTCTCCCAGTCTGTGCTTCTTCCCCTTCCCACTGTTCTTTGACGTCATCTTTGCTTTGCTGGTACTTCTTAGTTGTTTTTACTACAAATATTGATGAAAAGATTTCTTTTGCTTTGCTGGATGCCACCCTTTCAGGGCTAAGCTCTCCCAGATCTTTTTACCCTCCACCACTAGGTTAGTTCAGTACTTCAGTATGTTCACCCGTCGCTGATCTCAGCGGTTACGTCTGGTGTATAACAACATGTGAAGCACCCACTTCTCCCCAGAAGGCTGGGGGCTTGCTGAGCACACCTGATCCTGTCTTCCCCCCTAGGATGCAGCGCCATGCTGATGCCATATTCACTGACAACTACCGGAAATTCCTGGGGCAGATTTCTGCCCGCAAATTCTTACAGACCATCATTGGCAAGCGGCTCAGGTAAGGCACAGGGGTCTGCTGTCCTCAGGACAATGCTTTGCTGATTACATTTTATGCACATAGCAGAAATAGCTGCCTTCCACTGCAACAGGAGCAATCTCTCCTGCTGCACCTGAAAGGACATTCCACACGCCCACTTCTACGATCCCTTTAATCACAACAATTATCAAGCAGCCTAATTAATCCTTCCCTCCAAGCCTATCAGTCAGATCAGCTGAGAGCTCTGCCATAGGAGCAACAAGCAGCTGCCTTTGCAGATTAACAGCTGCAGTGATCATTCACTGGAAGGAAACACCTATTGTTATGCTGTTATTTCTTGCCTGCTTGAACACAAAAAACTGTCTCTCTACCAGCACTTGGGTAGCTTTGCTTAGATAGACAGGCCCAACTAGTCAGATGCAAGCCAGCTCTGGGCAAATACAGCTGTGCTCTCTTAGGGAGCACAGAACAGCCTCAGGCCCAGCAGCCTCTCTGCTATGCTGCTCAGCCAGAGCCACCATCTGAGCAAGGGACTGAAAGCACCTCTCACACAGGTATGTTTCTCATCTTCACGTCACAGAAACAGTGAGAGCAGCCTGGGAGAAAGGGTGCACGAGCTCCTGACAAGGCGCCAGTCGGACAGCATCCTGATGGACAGCCGCTACCACCAGCAGATGGTACTGAGGGACTTCCTGGGAGCCGTGCTGCAGCATCAAAGGTAGGTGGGAGCCATCGCTCATCGCTGCATTCATTGCAGGAATGAGACAAGGCCCTTTTTGCTGTCTGGCAAACATGAAGCAGAAGCGAAGCTACTGGATTAGGTGCTATCTTTCAGATGCACCCAGGGAAAGAATAAAGCTCCTACCTGAATGCACAGCCCACTCCTGTGCAGGTGGGGTGCACAGTCCTGGCCAGCCTGCAGCACCTCCCCCTGCTGCCTCCTGACATCCAGAGTTCTGTCAAATAGCAGTGGAAAAAGAAATTCATCTTGATGCCAGTTAAGCCATCGTTCATCCTACTCCGTTCTTTCGCAGGCCTCAGGATGTGAACAGCAGTCGGTTAGAAGGGTTTCCCAGCAGCCTGGCTAAGTTCATGTAAATATCTTTCCCTTTTCCGTCTCCCCAGGCTCTGGTGAGTACTATCCCCTGTGCAGTTCCGTTAGCACAGCACCCAACACATGGCTGGAAGGTTCAGCCTTGGCAAAGCCAGCTGCCACTGCTGCTCACAAAAGGAAGAGCATTTGTTGCAATTTCAGGGGAAAAAACTCCCAATGAGTTTTGTTAAATACCAAAAGACCTATTAGTCTGAACAGATCCCATGAGAGCTGTGAAGACCTAGGCACGTGTTTCCCCAGAATGCCACCTGGTCTAACTGCTTCAGCCCTAACCCACAGGTACAGCTCTCATGGAAGATCTATCAGCAAACCCAGCACAACTCCAGTGCCCACTGGTGCAGCTGGGAACTGGCTTGCAGCAGCCACGAGCAACCTCATAAAACTGAGGCACTGAGTGTCAAGGCCAGGCTAGAAGCAAACAAAATTCTTCTCCCAGGGAGCAGAACCTTTACACACCCAGAACATTCAGGTTTTCCCTCTCAGTGAACTGAATGGGAAATGAAGCCTCAGTTTTCTGTACTCCCCAGTCCTAAAATCAGACACCTGGAACTAGCAATATGCTCTAAACCTTGCCAGCCCCAGGGGACTGAGGGCCCCCAGACAGGCCATCCCTGCTAACACTTTCATTCATACCAATGTGTTCTCCTTTATGCAGCAGCCCCATCTACCTCCTCTGTCTCAGAAATTAAGCCTGCTTAACCACAGTCAGCACAATACGAAGCAGTGTGAAGAGATCTGTGTGAATATTACAGAGAGAGGGGACTGTGGGTAGCAGGGAAAGACCAGACTGGTACAACAGAAATGATGCCTATGGATGCAGCTGGAAAGCATGGCATGTTGGCATCTCACTTGCCACGCCTGAGTTGGTTACATCCAGTGGTTCTTCCCATAAATAAGATCAGCCAGGAATATATTCAAAAAAGGAAAAAAAAATTCTGCATGCGTTCACCAATAGCTTTTTCTTAATTCTCTTTTCCTCCTGCTTCTGTCCAGAATGATTCAGAGCTCGTGGATCTAACTGTACAGAAAGCCACGCACAGCAATGAAGACATTCCTGGAGGTGACCGGCTGGAGACTGATGCACACGCTCTTCAAATCTGCTGAAAGGAATGCAGTTCTGATGCACTACTTCATGTACTTCAGTCTTTACTATTTAATGCCCCTCTCTAAACATTGGCTTGTGTACTGAATCAGGAAAAAAAAAAACAAACCAAAAAAAACCCAAACCTCTGTGGTTTAACCTCAGGCTGCTTTATATATAAAGGCTAAAACAACCAGCACGCTTGTAATCCTGGAGACATTAGTTACTAATTAAGGTTTTCAAATCATGAAGCATAGCAGAATTTCTGCCAAATCATCACTCTGAGGGCCCAATTAACATACACGAGGCCACCAAAAAGCACCTTTGGGCAATTCAGTGAATGGATTACAGCCTCCTCTAATCAGATGCTGACGGCACAACCACCCGCAGTTCAGCACAGGGTGAGGTCAGACGTGAATCCACACGTTTGCCACTCATCCCAAACACTGCTGGGGGCTGACTCCTTGATGGAGCCCTGGCAGCAAAACTGAACTTGAAACAGCTCGTTAGAAGAGATCGTTAAAGGAGATCCCTGTGCATCAGATTGGGCTGACACTGTGCTTTAATTCAGCGTGCCATGCAGTGGCTCAGGTCTCCACCATAGCTACAGGGTTACAGCAGTAAACGTTTGCACTACCACTTAACAAGTTATTAGGACAGTCATCTCTCACACAGCGACTTCCTTCCCTGTCACCCAAATTCTCCTGTTTGTGTAGTATTTACGTCTTCAGAAATGTAAATAATGCCAGGATGGGGTCTGCTCCCCCATCATGAGCAGGAAATAAAAGTTGTTCCAAATAAACCTGTTCAACAGCAGGTCAAGATGGCTCTTTGTCTATCGAGACATTCACTTTTTGATTCTGGGCACACAGTGGATGATAGCACTCAAGGAAAGCTGGCAGGAGCACAGAATACGACTCAGGGCTGTGCTCACAAAGGCACGAGGGCCAGTGCCAACCACTCAGGACCAGGCTGGAAATACACCTGCATATAAACACACTGGGGCCTCTTAAAGCATCCCTCCTTGCTCCTGAACAACTCCTTGCTAATCTGCCGTACGTATAATCTCCTTTTCCCTCAAGTGATCATGTTCTAGAATAGTAGGCTCCATCATACATGGATATGAGCTCCTACTTGCCCCAAACCCCTACAGATTACATTCTCCCTGTTCAGATTACAATTCTAGCACTATAAAAAAATTACCAACCGCCCAGCAGGTTGGAAAGCAATAAAGAGACATACATCAGCAAAGCTGTGACGGCAGCAAGTGCTCTGATGGGTAATCTGTAACCCTCACGCAGGCAGGGAACTGTCACAGTGAGACACTGACATCCTTCTGCTTCATGGTGCAGATGGAGAAAGAACTGCAACAGAACGAACAACCTGGAAAGGCCCGGCTCAAAGAGCGTCTGTGAAGCTGTTCTGTCACAGCAGCCAACGTGCCTGAAGCCATTACAACTCGCTCCAAGGAAAGGACTGTGGGAAACAACAAAAAACAACACATCCAAAAAAGCAGATTCCCAAAGCAGCAAATAAACAAGGCGGCAAAAGGAATTGCAAGTGGCGTAAGATGGGCTCATTTGAAAGTTTGGGTTCTGTCAAAATGAGGAAACAAGTGCCCAAAGTCTGGCAGATTAAAACAAAACAAAGTGTCTTGTAATAATAATAAAAGGCCAGAAGAACAAGAGCATCCCTTCCTAAATAGACAAAAAAAGTAGAAAGAAAATCAATAGCAAAAAGCAGAGTTCAGGAAATGCATCGCAGCAGAGCCACCTGATTTTCTTCTTGCATCGGCACTCTCCTCGGACAATGCACCAGAGCTCTTCCACAAGCCAGGCCCTGCAATTTCTGTCCTACAGGGAGTAGCGGTAGAAAAGCAAGGAATGACACAAAGCTGTTAGGTGTGCAGTAAAGCAAAATAAAATACGAGGCTCAAAGAAATTCAGCAGGGTGAAAAGGAATTCCAGAGTATAACACCACAAATAGTAGCTTAACTATTTCTTGGTTACGAGTGTTATTCCCGGAAGGCTTGAATGCAGCATGAGATCAGTGTTTTGAAGGAGTGCAGGAGAGTTCATTAAACCCGTACTGTCCTCAGTGTCAAGTTCACCATGAACAGAACGGCAGGAACTGGTATGACAAAGAACAGGAACGGTGAGCTAAGCGTGAACAACTGCAGCGGGGAAGAGGCAACATGGCTGTCGGAAAGCGGAGCCGTGTCTCACACATGGGAGGTAGTCGGGAGGAATTGGCCCCACACCCTTCAGCCGCATACTTGCTGCTTGATATCATTTTCTTGGATTTCCAAAAGACGTTTCATGAAGATCCTCTGCCAAGAGGTCTTTAAAGAAACCCATCTGACATGGGACAAACGGGAGCCAGCACACAGATACAGGGGAGGGAGCCAGGAGCAACTGTTAAGTTTTCCATGTGGAAATTGTTCATCAGGAGAACTCTCCAGAAATCTGCGCTATTCCCCGGCGCGTTCATCCCCCACTTCCCAGATCATTAATTTGATGGCGATACAAAATTACTGAACGCAATTTCAAAGTTCAGTGTTAAATAAACGTGAGGGAGAAGGATCCCCCCAAACCCGCCGGGGCGGACACAGCCGGACACGCGGCCCACAAGGCCAGCCCCAGGGACTCCTCCTGCTGGAGCTGGGAGCAGCCCTGGCAGCTCCACGTGGCCCGGTCCAGCTCCATCCTGAGTCAGAGAGAACACCAGTTAGCAGAGAAATGCAGATGAAAGCATCACAAAGGACAGGCAGGAGTGGGAAGCGTCCCCACATAAACGTGTACCTCTGGGAAAGGACATAAAAGAACAGGAAGCTCCTCGCCGCAATGACTAATACACAAAAATTACCCACCAGAAAAAGCTCTTTTCATGTTCATGTGAGCCCAACTTCCAACCAGAGATTCTGAAACAGCCAAAACAAGACTCTGGACGGTTCTTTCCTCTTTATTCACAAACCATTTAGTATGAGGAGAGGGCACCTGGGGAGAGGCAGAATTATGTTTTCCTTTTTCTTCTTTTTCAAAAAGAAATTAAAACATTCTAAGAGCAGAGAAGGGGGGCAGGGATGCAAGGAAGAAAGGACTTTCTGGTTTCATATGAAAAACACTCAAGTAGCATGAACACAACAGTGAAAAATCAAGATTTTTTTTAAAAAGTTTAACCAGAACCCTCTTGACTTTATATATATAAAAAAAATCTGCTTCTGCTTTCATTCTTCTGCTCTTTCAATTACTTTTTCACTTCTGTTCTGAAGGCATTTGCTCTGTTTTTCCCCATTTCTTCCATTCTTCTGGTGCTAGTGTGTCCTGGAAAGGGAAACCCAAACAATTAACTCTCCCAGGCAACAAAGAACTCCCTTGCACAGTACAAGTGCCCCCAGACCCCTTATTCTCTCAAAGGAAGCTTCTCTGAGAGGAGAGTGATAAAACCAGCACTGCAACATAACTGAGGAATTAATTCAAATAGTATGGAAACGTTCAGGCAAAAAGAAGGTCAATTTCTGGTGCAAAAGGAACAAATGAACCTTGAAAAGCACAAAACTGGAGAAAAAAGCAGGGCTGAATGCAGAGTAGCCTGCAGCCGCTCTACCACTCCTCCACTTTCAACAGGGCCATTATATCCAATTGGAACCAGTCGGTAAACACAAAGGATCTTCAGCAATGTGGGCACAGCAAGTCCATCTTTTGGGGGTCCTTTTCCCTTTCAAGGAGCCAGATACAGGCATAGCTGGGTGCACCTGGCAGTCCAGCCCCAGATGCTGGTAGCAGTGTAGTCTTAACTGACATAGCTGGGGCATCAGAAAACACAGCAGTAAGGAAAAGTGCTTGTGACTGCACATGGCAGCAATTACGGTTTGTGGATAAGTTATTTCCAAGATCTTCCAGGATTACTCATAGCCCATAGGGAATTATGGAGTCAAAATACCCAGCTGAGAAGCAGAAAATTTGCAAGCTGTAGAGAGCACACTTCCTAAGTACTTGGCAACAGGGCACTAAAGCTGAAAACCACTGGCTCCAAGCTGTGGTAAAAAGAGGAGCATCCAGAAACCAGAAAACAGTGGCAAGTGACAGGCACCTCCAGTAACCTGTCGTAGATTGTTCGCTGTTATTATACCTCTAAACACTCCAGGGAGTGAAGAGGTGGTGCCAGGGTGTTTTTCGTATGGGACACAATGCCAACAGTCCAGAGGTAATTTTCCTGAAGCCATCCTCCATGCTATCTGATGTGCAAACAAAAAATAGCACAGTGCACACGGTTTCTGAGATGCAGCCACCCACGCTGTTTTGCTTTGTACCACAAAACTGAGCTCTGTTCAGTGAGCTGTGTGTGCCTGGAGCACTGGCTATGAACGTGAGAGAGCAGGCACTGATGAGGTGCACCAGTACAGCACGTTCTGCAGTGATTCTGGTCCCAAGACTCATCCCAGATTCTCCCCCCTTCCCCTTTATAAAATAACATGTTAATAACAAAAGAAGCCATACACACAAATTGGGCAACATGCAGAGTGGCAGCAGTTCTGCCTCCCACCACACTGTGGATATAACAAACTGGGACCTTACCTGCTCAGGTTCAAAGGAAATGAAGGGCTTTACACTACTACACGTTAATGGAGATCCTAGCAGATGATTGTATTCATTTGTGGGGAGTTGGCTGCTGCTGCTGCCACTGACTGAGCCATCGTGACCAGTTCAGCCTAATTGAATGGTGAATCCTGGATTAGGTCGTGTCCTCGGCTGAATGAGATGGTGCTGACCTGGCTTCTGCTGCATACAGAGCTCTTGCCATTTGAGCAAGGGCTTAATTTAGCTCCACCAGCAGTCAGAGTGCCTAGCAGTTGAATAACCAGAATACTGCAGGTGGGGATAGAAGTACCCACAGCAGGATGGGAAAGGCCCAGATATGAGCTGCCTTCGTTATGTTCTCCTCTCGCTAACACTGCTAATTATTTACAGGAACAATATTGCTTGAACGATGTTTATTCCTACACCCAGCGTATTAACATGCACATATCACCACACAGATGAGATTATTAAGAAATCAAATGTAGACCATTTAGTCTTCAAGGACATACACTGCTAGTATGCAAACCCAGCTGTAGCCAAGGACACCCAAGGACTGATATAAAGCCAAATAAACAATGCTGAAAGGAAGTAGCTTCAGCTCAGGTACCTTTTTGTGCAAGAAATGAGGAATGAAGTGAAATGAAGCAGACAGCACGCCCAAGAAAGGCAAATTCCAAAAAGACCCTTACTTCTAGAAGAGTTGGTCACTAGCAAAACCCCTTTTTACCGCAGCGTTCTATACTTTGCCAACCTACTGCTCTGCTCTGCAGCGATCCTGCCAAAAGGAGAGAGGAAGAAAGGTTCAGAGAAGATAGGAAGGAGGAAAGCAGACCTGCTCCGGGAACCAGAGCTCATGATAGAAATGCAAAGAGCAAAACCAGGCCTTCTGGTAACTTCAGAAAAAATATGGTTTATGTACAATTCCCTTCCAACCCCTACCAGCGCTCTCCATAGTGGAACAGCAGCTTTGCCTCCAAGTGCTATCGAGTTAATTATCAGTGCACTTAACATCTGAGCCAGACATGCTGCACATTAACAAAAAGTTGTCTTTTGGAACTTTAAAGTCATGTACAAAGGGTTTAACTTTAGCCTAAGGTACAAGTTCTACTTTCAAATTTGCCATTGTGGTCGCAGATTCATGTCACGTACAGTAAAAAAGCACAGACACCCCCTGCAGTGTTTTGAAGTAGGAACCAACCACCAGCATTTATGTGCTAACAGAAGCCCTGGTTGAGCTAAGACACTTAGAAGTAAACTTTGTTGTATTCTTTTCCCCTCACATCTGTATGCTGGGAAATCTGTTGTTAATAATGTTTTTATTGTTACTCTTTAAAGTGAAACATGATTAAAGTGAACAAGAGAACGTGCCACACTGCAAAGGGCTGGGCGTCCAAGGGAGCAAGTCTGAGACAGCTGAAAGGACAGTAGGAAGAGAGCTGATTAAGATAATTGTCCTCCCTGCTACAGCCATGCAAATAGAGATGTTTGAAAGGCAACATACCAACGTGGAACCCCTGAAAATTCTACTCTTCTGTGTTTGTGAGGTTTTGTTGTTGTTGCTCTGTGTTTTTTTTTTTTTTTTTTTTCACTGTTCTTGTCCTCTTGTCAAGCATAATAAAAGGATGAGAGTTCAGGGCTATTTATGCAAATAGGTGTGCAAGGACAAAGTTCTAATGGCTCAAAAGAGGAAGCAAGAAAAGCACAGGCTTGATGGCAAAGCAGGTTGTGAGATCATCTTCAAATCCAAACTCTGTGCAAGTGCAAAAGTGCTAACATTTAAATTTCATGTGGAAACTCCTTGTGGCAGAAGTGAAGGAGAGCTAAGGGTTCAACTTCTGATTAATGCACTGTCTTGGAAGCCTGGGCCAGCAACCAGCCTACAGGCTGCTTGAGCCATGGCTCATTCATGAGACACTGTATGGCACAGGGCACAAAGATGAAACATCCATACAACGACTGTGTCCGTACTGGGCAAGGCATTGCTGTACCATACATGAGGTGCCCACCCAGGTGTGCACAGTGCAACTCAGTGATGCAGACCCACTGTGGCACAGGTCCCAGCATCACAGGCCCCAGGTTTGACAGCCCTGTCTTCAGCAGGGTTGCACGGCCCAGGAACGAAGCTGTGCTGGGCCAGCTATACAACCTCTGCCCAGGGCTGGCTGGTGTTTCACACTACTTGATGTAGATACCTGAGTGCATTTATTACAGAAACATGGAACAGTTTAAGTTGGAACAAACCTGGGGAGATTATCTGGTCCAGCTGTGAGCTCAAAACAGAACTAACTTTAAAGCTGGAGCAGATTGTTCAAGGTCATATCCAGCCAAGTTCTGAACATCTCCAGGGAAATAAAGGTTTTACAACCTCTTTAAATCCTCCTTTCCAGTGTCTGTCCACCTTCAATGAATTTCATATCCTTAACATTCATCAGAATTTTCCATGTTGTTCCTTGCGTGTGTTGCACTTTGTCTGCTGTTACAATCCTTCAAAAAGCAGCTGCCTCACTTTTCTAATTCTGCTTCAGGTAGAAGACAGCAGTAAGATAACCCACACCTTATCTTCCTCCTCTTAAAACGTATCTCACAAGCACTGCTGCATAGGAGTATGGATTTTCTGTATTTATATCAGCTTTAATTATCTAATATTATCAAAGCTTGGTACATGACTAAGTGAAGCAATTTTGTCAGAGAACATCTCGCCAAAAGTGAGTTTCCCCATGTCAAGGTGTATGTGCTTTCTTTTGCTCATTGCCTTCTCCATGCCCCTGACCATTTCAGCAAGCAGATGCAAAGCCCACCTGCTCTGAAGGAGCAGGGAGCTGCATCTCAGCGACAACACTTCTCTGCCCTAGTCTGTTCATTCTAGGGCTTAATTTGAAAACAGGCGTAAGAGTCCCCCCCTCCAAGACTGAAGAACTAAAAGCAGTGTTCATCACTGTATCCATTACTGATAGACATTGATGTGTTCTCCTCCCTGCAAGTTTAAAAGCAGCACCCACTAAGGCATCTGTGCCTGGCTTACCGTTTTACTGCTTTCTGAGCCAGCATCCTATTGCCTGCTAGGAACGTGACACCACCCAAAATGGCCAAGTACTTCAGAGTTTGGAACATGTTGAGCTGAGTCCAGTAGACATACATGAGGCCCAACATTGCTGTGAAGAAAGACAGAGTCCAGAGTTGAAACCACACTACAAAGAAAGACCATTAGCTATTCCCAGAACAGTTCTTATGTTGTACTGCCACACCTAAGCACTTGGTTTCTAACTCATCTCTGAAGTTCCAAAGGGACAGACTTAAGGACTATGCATTATTGCCAGGAGTAGAAGGCATCTGGGTCTCCGTACTTTAGAAAAATGTGACACTGACAGCTTGCAACCAATTCTCTGGAGGCATAATTATGGATGTATTACAGACCTTGGAGGCTATTGAAAGACTGAGGATATTCTGGATTTTAACAGAGGATATTAACCTTTGCTCACTTTTAAGAGCTTATAAAGCTTCCAAGGAAACTGGCTTGGATTAAGCAGAATGTTGTCATATGGAAAGCAGGAGATCCAATGCTCTCCTAGCCTGCTATGTTTCTGAGAGTCTACCAAGACAGTAAATAACTATGCAACCAAAAGTACAATAAAATTGATGACAAAACTTGGTCCAGCCTAAGAAGATTTTCACAGAAAGCGCTGTAAAGAAAAGATGTAGATGGTAGTCCCACATGTTTCAGTCCCCACAGAAACCCTGCTTACAAAGGATAAACATGCAATAAAAGAAGTGTGACCTCTGGAAATAAGAAGTTCTATAAGTACTGATAAACAGTGTGTGAGAGGAGCCCAGATAATGACCGTTGTTATAAGCTGATGGCCGAAACAGATTTTTCATCATATTAACAATCATGAAAAGCAGGAAGGCAGATGAAAACAAGAGAACAAACGTTATGCTATTATGTCATTATAGTTAATAAGCTGCCAGCCCATTTACCAACACAGCTCACATCTGTAACTCCCAGGTGAGAAGGTCAAACAAAGCAGAAAGCCTCTGATACTTACCAGCGTGTCCCATGTGGAAAACAATGGTGCTGGGAGCAAAGCTGAAGTTGGAGATGTTGGCACCAATCTTTATCCACTAAAGTGAAAAGAAAGAAAGCCTGAATAAACAGTCCTTGTAAACACAAGCTTTTATTTTGAACTTAAAGGAAACAGACTTGAAAGATACTTAAGTTCTTCAATGAATACAGTGTATTCTCTACAGAAGCACATTGTTCTCTGGTACAGAGGACAGAACAGTAATTTTGTCAAAGACAGCACTGTTGAGCTCCTTTAGCGGAAACTTCTCCTACTGCTTCTGAGTCTGCAAAGGCAGCTCCTCACTTATCTTTCTTAAAGTGATGAGAGGGTATTATTCCAAACCCATGTTTTCCAGAAAACATATAACGCAATTTATTTCCAGCCAAATTAATTTCAATTAACAAAAAACCAAAAATGTAGCGTTCAAGTTTTGGACAGAGCAAAAGATGACCTACAGATGCAAGATCTTTCTTTGTAAGAACTACTTTGGTTTTTAGCAAACAGAAGAGAAAGGCACGAAAGATGGAAAACAGGAGTGGTAGCAATAACATTTCTCACTGAAGTGGTTTGTCATCAGCACACGTATCGCTAACTGCAGAGAGCAGGGGACACAACTATTTGAATGCCAACTTTCAGTGAGAATAGCTAAAAGGAAATTACTGCAAAGCAAGTAAAGTATTAGGTTCACTCTCCAAATAAAGTGTAATTTAATATTTGACCAGATGAGATTTTATATACGTTAATTACAAAACACTGAGCTGATGCAGTTAAAATAGAGCTAGATGTTTCAGCTACCAACAAATACCAATTAGATCCACAAATGGGAATCAGTCTGATGGGATTAAGTAACGCAGACTTTGTGATGGTTATATTAAGTGCAAGGCAGAACCACTGCTTCTCTCCTGTAGAAGTCTGATGTGAGTTACAACTTATCTGCCCACTGTTATTTAGCACTACTAGCAGAACCACACTGGAGAAACCCCACTTCTAAATAGCAGCTGTATTTTTCTCTTTTGACTATCAACCTGAAAAACAGTTTAGCAAAGAGACAAGCAGACCAACGTTCTGCACAGATGCTTGCTACCTATTACTGCAGCAGTGCTGTGCTCATTATAATTAACCAACAGTTTTAATAGAAAGTTTAGATGGTCAGCTTTCTAAGTGACTTTGGATTGAATGGGAAAATTTCTCCTTGTGTGCCACAGTTCACTCACCAGAATGAGCAGCAAGAGCAGTGGTGAGAGAATCAGTGCTGTGAACGTGTTAGATACCACTGTGGGAGGCCTCTTCTCAGGTTCCCTGAAGAGGTGCTGCAAACAAACACACAATCCCAGCTGTAAGAAAGTATTCAGCAGAGCACCTTCTCAGCTCCACCTGCAGCTGCAGGTGCCCTGCTGCTGTCAGGTGTTGTTCTGGATGATAAGCATTCCTCTAATGGCAAAGCATGACTCCTTGAAGTAGTGCCTACTGCAGTCTCTGCACATTTGGTCTCTTGCACAGTGAACTTTTCCTCGCACTCCCAGAAGCAGTGGTTAGCTTGTCATCAGAACAAGCGTTCAGAATGATGCAGAAAGCTTTCTGTGGTGCCTACTACCTGCTCTATTTCTCTTGTTTGAATCTTCTCATTGACACCAGTTACTCTTTCCCTGGTAGGACACATAGATTATTCATTCATAAAGCAGAGGACTGCAAAGAACTTTTTTTCATTAAGCATTAAATCTGTTTTTTCTTTAATTACATTACTTACACAGTATTGATATTTTAATGAGAGATTACTCCTCAAAAACGAAGTTATGATGAGAACAAAGACTAGATAAACAAAAGCAGGATTAGCCCCCTCCCTCCAATCTCTGCACAGGGCTTTTGGTTTTGATTGTACCTGGATTTCAGGCTTGGGAACAAAGAGGTTCTTGGACTGGACTGTGGATGGCACATCCTCTTCTGGGAATTTAATCACAACATCAGCCTAAAATGAAATCAATGTAACTTCATGAGCTTTCATGCTTTTTACGTTTTCTAAAACCTACTACATTACTGCTGCCAGTTTGCTATTCATGCCAACCATAGATTGACCGATTTTTTTTTTCCTAAAGGAATCTAGAAAAAAGCCTCCAGAATTGAAAAAGAAACTTTTCCCAAACAGAAGCAGTAATATAACTAGAAGTTGGACTTATTTCCAGCGCAGCAAGCACAGAAGGGCTAAACCTTGAAGTGTTTGCTGTGAACTTATAATCGAAGTCACAAACACTCTCAAGTTTCTCAACTACCCTGTGAAGAAATAAACATTTATTTTAATCCCACTTTGATGCTTACATGGAGTTTGAAATCTTACATAGCAGCCCTCAGAGTCCAAAAATGGCCAAGAAGTTTCTGCTTCACTACAAGAACAAAAACATCTGAGCTTTTTTCTTCCAAGCCTGTACCATACCCCCCCTGCCAGACTGTCAGTAATCCCAGAACCACATCACCACACTTCCAGCTACATACCACGTTCCACAGGATTGGATTTTCCAGAGTGGCATCTCCAATTATCAAGTACAGAGTGTAGGTACCAGAGGCAGAGTCAAATTCAGTCTTCCTTTCAGAGGTATCCAGTTCAAACTTGTATACATTCTTGCTATCTGGTTCTGCAACAAATACTACCTCTTGGCCAGTCTTCTGGTTGTGAAGTCGGACAAAAGTCTGAAAGGAAAGATTTAAACACTGCTGGAATACCTCACTGTGTGAAAGAGAGACTGGAAAATGAACGGGGAGGCCTGCTGTCTCTGCTCCCCAACAATCAGGAAAGTACAACACCTCTTCGAATAATTCTATTAACACAAGATCAACACTGACCAGAGGCCTACCTGAGGTACAGGGGAGTATACCGAATGCTACTGGAGAGGGTATGTGCAACAACACACAAGAGGGATGCATGCATATATGCTTTTTTTTTTTTTTTAAATTTAGAAATTAAAAAAATAAAATCAGCAACCGTGGACTCTCTCGGCAAACAATCTATATTCAAGGAGACAGAAATGTACTCTTACAGTACAAACTACAGACACTAATTTAGCTGCAGTACATGCAGTATCAGAGCAATGAGAGACTTCATCAAACATATGGACAACACAAATGGGCTGAATCCACTTCCCTCCTACCAAGACAAGTAATTTTTCCACAGTCCATGTCAAAAACATAAGGCTTTTCGAAACCTACGGAGAGCAACTGTCATCTCAGATGCTACAAAATGGAACACGGTGCTGACACAGTAATGACAAACATTTGTTCTAACCTGGTGAGGGATGAGATCAGCTCCGCTGTTCACATCTATCAGCTGGAAGGATAGAGCAAAATTCTGATGGCTGTCAGCAGTGAAGGAGCCCTTGGCTTTGGCTGGGTAAGCTACCCTAGGAAGCAGAAAACAAACAGAATTGAGGTGATCATCCAAAAGAAGGCCTGGTGTTCTGTGAAACCAAGGCATGCAAGCGCACTAATAGCACTGCAGTCAGCTAGGCACAAATAATCTATTGTAACAAAAAGTTCGGTGAACTAGTATGCCTTTCATTTCCACTACAGTTTAAGGATAAAAAAAGAGGAACAAAATTCTTCAGTATTATTCCTATCTTGCATGCTTTCATGTAAAACATTAGTTCACTGAAGAGTTCAAAGGAACACAAGAACACCATTTTGCTAATTCTACAGCCCATGTTTCATTTAAACAAAGTAGTGTGACGAGAAGATGCGATGGCAGCACGACAGAAATCCACATTCAGATTTCAGCACGGGAAGGCTGTATCAATACAGAGAGGACCTCAGTGAAGCTATGCAAATAAAGTTAAACTCCATGCATTACGTTTTAACTGTCAGTTAAAAAAAGCAGCTAAAAGTTCAAGTAAACCTGGCCACACTATAAACAAATCCCCCAAATACATTGTACATGTTGCTTTAGAGCTTCTCCATCAAAGTCCAATAATAATAGAAACATTAAAGCAAATATTTTAACTTGCTTTTGCTACAGAGAGATGCCAGCAGAGGAACGGAAGAGTAAGGCTGCCTGGTTTCTGTTAGTACTTATTTTAACTTTAAGGAAAACCTCCTATTAAAAATAATCCCCCCAAAAAAGAAGTTGAAGGGTTTAAGAGGAATAGCACTGGTATAGTTCTGTTGGCATTCCAATACAAGATTCCTCTGGTTTAGCTTAAGCAGGTAAAGCTCAGAAGACCTGCAGTCAGGAGCCAGAACTGCCCCTTAAAGGGGGCAATGAGTCATCTTACCTGGTTGTTTTTGGTGCAATGCTCTGATCTTTATCCACTGTAGAAAGATCTACATTAGTAATCCCAACTTCCGTGGACACTTTTACTTTCAGCTGCAACAAAGCGTAACAGAAATTTACTGGGACCACTCCTACTAATTATGGTAAAGTTCAGCTCAGAAGCTTTAGTTCCTCTGTCCCCTTCCCCACAGAGAATCCTTCACTAAGCCACGACAGAACTTAGCCAGAACAGGCAGATCTACAGAAAATCCCCTCGTGGCAAAGCTCCTGCATCAGCCACTAACCCCAGCCCACTCCCTTCCCTGCACGAGCAGCCATCTCTGAAGGCAGCTGATTCTCAGTCACGCTGGAGTTGGCTCCCCCTGGAGCGCTGTTTCTAATGAAACATTCCAAACATCCTCATCTAACTAGTTTTCCTCTTAAACTAGCAGAAGCTAGCAATTAAATCTGACATCACATACAACTTGAAGTTGCACATGCACATGTACTTCTGTGCCCTGGACAGCAACCTGAGATGAGCTAAGTCTCCGGACAGCAACCAGTTATGCCTGGGTTGGCTCCTAAAGCCTAACAGGTTTCTGCTGATTTTATTACCAGCTCTGGCTGTTGTGTGCATTCCTGCAGATCTGCAGGTTTTTTTTTTTTTTTTCCTTTAACTGTGCCTCTGAAGGAAGGCTTGCCATTTATCTTTTAGTGCATGGCAGCCAATAAGGCTCTGCCATTTATCACAACTCCTCTGTGCTAAGTGTTCTATAAACACAAGCAGAGTGATGACTTTCCACCCCCTCCCGCCCCAAAGCACAGACCATCCCAACAGTGAGCTCCAGTGGGTTTGGCCAACTCTACACCTCTCAAACACCAGCAGTTCCTGCAGCGTGTAGTTTTTAATTAGCACACTTGTTCTCTCAACTTACAAATGCTCCCCAGGAGAATTAGTTTCATTGCCAAGATATTTTCCAACATATACTACAATCTGTTGCTGCAGGTTTGCTCATGTGAAACAGCCCCCACCAAAGTATTCAGGTCTGACTTCAAACACAACAATTTTGACAGTTCCTTTACAATGAAAGGAGTAATTTAATAAAGAGGTTGGCACTGAAAATGGATGCATTAACATATAGACTACTCAGACTAACTGTAGCAAAACTGCATTTCGTTCCAAGACGGGAGCAAAGAAAGATGGCCTAATGAAATAACCATTAAAAAAAGAAGTCACATGAAGGCAACTCAGAGCTGCTGCACACAGCCCCTCTGACTGAACAGTACACAAACATCTCTCAAATATTTTAATGTCAGGAAATGCAGGCTCTGCCTGGAGTAATAACCCACTGGTTTAGCTCATTACTGTCAAAAACGACGGGTGCATTAAGGACAATTAATGCTAATAACAGTAAGGAAAAAAAAAAAAGCAGTTCCCCCAGCAGTCCTCCCCCATAGCAATGTGTCTTATTAGAAGCGGCTCACACAAAGCTGCCCCAGCGTTAATGCATTCCTACTGGTACCTCTGTGTGCCAGCAGCAGCTTAAGCAGGACCAATCAATCCCCTTTTGACACTCCTAAGTGCCATTACTACTACAATGACAACATCAATTTGACACACACGGTAAAGGTCAGCAGTTGTAAGTAAGTGTCTTCCTCTACTCCAGGCTGATGATGTTGCAAGACTTTAAAAGCTAATCTTTTCCTTAAATAGGCAACTAAAAGCAAAAATTAACCTAGGAATAGTCATCTCTAGAGAAGAGCATTGTCAGCTGTTGACACTACAGTAAATATATGAACAGACAGAGGTCACATGCTTCTCACCACTATCCAACTTGAGAAGGAAAGTAAAACCAAATGTTTAATATAAGACGCTTCTTTAGAGAGATACTTATACCCAATTAGGAGATGCCAAGAGACTACCAAGGCTCTTTTCTAAAGCTCTAGAGCTTACGTAGACGACATCAAATGCTTAACTTCCATGCATCGGGCAAGCACCAGACAATCACTTGGCTGCTAGTCAAGCCTTGCGACTTACAGGTTCTGATTGGAATGCTCTGAAGAACGTTATTGGTAACTTTTTGAATAGCTACTTTAAAATATGGGCTGCTACATGAACACCTCCACTGCAAGCCTTTGTTCACATGCTGTCAAATCAGCAAATATCGAAGCGGTAAGTCAGTTCTGAAGTTTACAGAAATCCCTTTTGATCATACACTAATCTGGTTACTGGTCATAATCCTGAGTCAAAATCCAATGCATGTGCCATAAGAACACATGCTAAAAATGCCATACAACATTCTCAGTGGACATAAATAAGAAGCTGTTTCACTGAACAGCACAGAAACGCCACCCAAACGCACACCCACCTCAACTTTGTTAGCAATAAATCGGTCATCTCCATCAACACTGATAGAGAAATCATAATATCCACTTGCAGGTTTGACGTTCATGAAGTTCAGCTCAAAGACCTCCCTACAATTAAAAAAAAAAAGCAAAGTGTTAAGGATCCTCTAGGACATGAACAGAGTAGCCTACAAGTAGGTAACACATCTCGCCACCAAATCTATTAAACCGACAAACAGAAATGCTGCACAAAGCTAACACTAATTAGTGTGGGGTGAAAAACGTGTTCAAAGTTCCCTCAAAGTCAGGAGCATGTTGCAACTTCGCAATTGAAAGAAAAAGACCTACACAACAGAAATTCAGCATCACAACAGACATTGCTAAGTCACCCATTGTCAACATTATGTAACAACGGCATTTTGAGTTTTCCATCATACAAGCATTTACCTGGTAGAAAACCAGAAAAGAGAAGTAAATCCAACACTGCTTAAATAACATTTATTTTCCCTAAACTCTAGAAAAAGATTAAATTCTTACCCTGACAGAGTAAATGCTGCCTGCTGGAGGACAGTGGCTTTGGAAGACGCAGACTTGGCATAGTCTAGCTTTACAGAGGCTTGAGTGAGCGGCTTGGACATAACATTGGTCACTTGAAGCTGTAAGAGCAAAACAAGAATTTCTGGGAAATCCATCGTCTCACGAGGACTGCAGCAGCACAGACTGCCCCTTTCTGTGTTATATACTGAGGCTTCTCTCCTGCCCAGAATCCCAGACTGACCTACTCTTTTTTAACATAATGGAGAAAGCTAATGTTTGTAAAAAACCTGACTTCTACAAGGTTACAAGGTGCTTTCTCAAGGTAGTATCTGCTAAGTCTTGCGTAAGCAGACATTTTTAACAATTATTTTATAAAAGTACTAAAAACACAAAACTGACTGCGAGCTGCGTCCTGGAGCCTACAATTAAATGTATCACCTTACACATTCAGTTTGCCCAGACCTACTACAAGATGAAAGACTGAGCCAAGAGATGAGTTACAGTTTCCTTATAAGGACTCACCCTAAGTACAGGCTGATGGTGAGACACAGCTGCGGGACCATCAGGGACAACGACCACAGGCAGGTGGTAGCGGTTGTGGGACAGAGAACCCGCGGCACAAGCAACGCTGAAGGCCTCTGAGAGCGTCTCAAAATTTTTCTTGCTAAAAATGGCATTCATCAACTGGATAATTTGATCCTGAAAAAAGCAAACCACACCGTTAGCACCAGCAGCTTACCACAGCTGGCTCATTAAAATGTTATTAACAAAAGCATCATTCATATAGACTGTTTAGCTTCTCCTGTTTGATTTTAAAATAACTCGAGTTATGAGGTAGCCCAAAATTAGCTCTCTTTTAAATGTCACATTAGCATTCTTATTCTTGGCTGGAAGGTTCCAACCACAATCATTTTAACTGTGCTAAAAATGCACAAAACCAGAATTTGGATCTACCTCTTCAGACTACATGTTTAAGAATGGAAGATGCTGTCAGCTCAACTATCCAGACTGCATGCAGCTGCCTTGGCTCCAGGAGCGGTACAACTGCCTTCACACAGTGGAGAAGAACTAAGCTACACGTTCTGGTTACCAGCCAAACTGGGACAGCCTTGGAGAGGTGATGCAAAGCATCCTAATGGCTCCAGAAGGAGCCAGTCCAGGCCCACACAGGCTGATCCTCTTGGGCACAGCAGCGTCCTTAAGCTAAGAGGCTTTGCTTTAAAGCAGTACCACTGGGAGCACAGACCTGACTAGGAGCACCCTGACTTTGTAGTGTTAGTGCACCAGCATCGCTCTCTGCAGACTACACTGTATTACATAGATTCTTCCATTACTTCCTGCTAGTCTAGAAAATGTGGGGTTTGGTTACCTGTACTTTGATCCAAACAAAGGATGGAGGGCTAATTTCTAACGAGAAATGAATGGTCAAAGATAATCCCAAATAAAACACTGACATAAAATGTAGTGACTTGCAGACAATGAACACTTTGAAATGAAATCCACCTCATCTCAAATTTTCAGCCTCATGCTTGTCTGTTAGTGCTCATTAACACATCACATGATTACAGAGAGCATCCAGATAGATGCTACAGGAGGCCTGCAGAACGCAAACAGTTTGTCATTTATGTGAAGTGCTTGGCATGGCTCCATACATTAATCAACAACTGACACATTTAAATTGTGAAAAAATAGTTCCCATTTTTCATATACAAAATCTATTAATTTTTAAAATGAATTCTGTGCCTTTTATGAAGCACTTCCACCATTCATAGAAGACAAAGCTTTAAAGTCCCAACAACAGTGCTTCTGACAGCCCAATTTGGAATCAACACTAAATAATTTTCCTTAATTGGTCTTTTTATTCTTTTCTTATATTGTTTGGATGCTGACTGTTAGAAATGCATATAGAAGAATCACCACCTCCATGACATTATAGAAACTACTTTGCAGTTAGTCTGCTGGCAGCAGCATGGAAGAGAGCCTGGAATTAACTCAGATGCCTTACACTGGCTTCTGTCTCAACCCTGACACTTTGGCTTTTACTTTAGGGAGCTGCAATTCTCAATCAAAAATGCATGCACATTGTTTTACTTGTTACAGAAAAAAAAAAAAAACAAGTAGAGAGCTTGAAATAATAATTTCTAGCTTGATCAATCTCTGAAGTAACTTCCAAACAGTCTTTCATTTTAGTTTAGAGGCACGTTTCTGGATTCCTGAAGGAGTACAGTAGTAACGTTGTCTCCCTGTCGGATGCCACTAATCAGGGTGTCTGTATTTCCTTACAGGTAAATAACATTTGTGAAACACTTTGACATGTTGTAAAGTGCTAGGAAAGTGCCAAATGGCAGAACAAACTCTGAAACAAGAGCTTTTTTTTCCAACAGCTTGTCTCAATAAACAAAAACTAGGCCTCGCTTGCAATTTCCTTCTATGTGTTTAAAAAAAAAAAACCACCATGAATTCAACCTATGATCTTGAAGGTGTAATTTCCTTCTACGTTCTGTTATTCAGCATTCACGGAGATCTCCCTTTTTGCAGTGTGCTCATTGCTTTTCCCAGTAGAAGCTCTACCTAGTTATGTTGCCTGCTTGTGCTTGATCCTTTCCGTGACCTACAGTGTGCAAGGGAGGAAAAGGCAGATACAGACCTCTTTCATTGCTGGTTCTGTTCCTACATGGTCTGACAGCTTATAGGCAGCAGCAACAAACAGTGCAGTAGTCTCAATTCCTTCTTCAAATTGCAGATAAACTCCACCCAAGTCATCCAGGCGAGCAACAAGATCCTGACAGAAAGAGTTACTTCTATTTAAATTGCACCCAGTAGATCCATAGAAGTTAATTGTGCTGTTCAGCATTTAATCAAGAGTATTGGGTATTGGATTCACTGAAGTACTCTGTATATAATTTAGAAATAGGAAGAAAAAAATATCTTCAGCCTTTACTGAATGTAATTGTATTTACGTCAATGGACTTTGTGTCACAGTCCACTGTGAAACAGTTGAAGTGTGGGGGAAATACCTGCTTGCAAGAAAAGAGCCAAGCCAATTCACATGATGCTGAAAAGGAATTAGCCAGATTGGCTTTTCACTGTGTGTTTCATATTAACACATATTTTAGTATTACAGACATCTAACAAAAATTCCAGAATAATTAGTGACCTCAGTGCATTCCTACCTCTATCTCTTCAACAATGCCACTTAAATCTGCCTGCTGAGACAGGTAAGATGCTGTCTCCAAAGCCTGGATGGTTCTGAAACAAAAAAGAAACAAAAGTGTATGATTTTTGTTCCTTAGAAGTCCTACATCATTCAAATCAAAGCAACTACAGCCTCTATTCCAAATGACGTGTAAAGCAGCCGTTAATGCATTCATTTGACTCCATGCAACGAATACGATGAGATTTACTGGAAATTTAGAATTCATTAGAGAATGCCATGTTACTTGTATCAGCACCGCAACAAACTCATAGATTCAAAGGCAGAGAAGAAAATAAACTTTGATCTCTGCACTGCACTGATTTCCAAACATGCTAGTGAGGCTTCAGAAAACAAGCCTTTACAAGTTGCCCTTTCTTTCCTAGCTTTTAAGATAAGCTCCATTCTCTCTTCTCACAGAGAAAATTACTTTAACAATCCTTTGGTAGTAATTGCGAAGATTTCTTCTGCTTACTGGCACATTTTCTTTCACCTCACAGTACATGCATCCCAGACTACAAAGAAAAGGGTCTAAGGAAGAGCATCCAGCATACCACAACTCTAAATGATCGAGAACTACAGCTGGGTTTTAATTTGTTGTGAATCTTTTTAAAAGAAGAGGCTTCTTTGGCATGCATCATCTTTACTGACAATTATACTTGAACTAAACTGAGTGTATAAGGTCATTTGCAAAATCACAGAGAACAGCTCAAAACACATTTTCCAAATTTTCCCAGAGAGTCAATAATGAACTGGACAAATGTCCCAAGAGAAAATACAGTATGGTCTACTACAACTAGATTACAAAACCAAACATTAAAATAACCTTTATTGCAAAATCCAATTGACTAGAAGATACACACGCAACAGTGAAACATTTCTGTTTGAACGACTTACGCCAGCACATTTTCTTCTTTACTAAGGCGAGCAGTAAGAGCACTAAGAGCTTCCTGAGAAGCTAAAGGAAGGCCAAAGCCACTCAGGGCCCCAACAGCATGGAAGATCTGGGTGATTGAAGAATCCTCACTGACAGTTGCAAGCAGCAGCTCCCTGGTCTCATTTGAAATGGTAACCTGAGGGAAAGCACAGGGAATACAGTGATTCACACTTGAGAACGTGTCTTTCTAGTCACCACTGACTCCATCCTGGAGCAATACACTTGACTGGTGAACTACTATAAGCTGCGGGGAAAAAGACGTTTATCATTCATTATCTTTTAGTTTAATTAAGTACCTAAGCATTGCTGTCAGCTCTCAATTAGTCAGGATAATCCACAATCAGATTTATCCTGGTAATTTGCTTTTCATCTGACATCACATAATTGTGTAGCACCCAATGATACCGATGAAAAATGAGGTGTGCATAACTCAACCACCATTTAGCAAGTGCAGTCTGCGTGAGTATTGTTGCAGTGTTTCAATACAGGGCTTTCATCCCAACAGCTTATCATCTGTCCAAAGACTACAGAATTGATACTGCTTTTGTTAATTCTATTCAAATGCACTGGCTCCTTTGTTTCATAGCTGCTGATGTTTCAGCAAGAGAGCCCTGTAACACTCCAATCTATCATCACTCTTATCTACAAGCTGGCTGTGCTGCACGCGGGAGCAGCTCTGCATTCACGTGCACATCTCACTTGAGCATGCCAAGGATATCTGGGAGCCTTCACAGCCATGGATGTTCTGCCAACCAGTACTGTGAAGAACTATTTTTTTCTGTAGCAAAACAGGCGACTGTTCACTGAGCTTACTCATTGTGTATAGGTGGAAAGAGCCAGTACCATCATGCAGAAGGTCAGAAAATAGCTGAATTAGGTGGGTAAAAAGGGAGTAGAAAACAAGAAGCTGCTGGATACCAAGTGTGAAATGCAGACAGGGGAATATTAAAGTCCTTTACTCATTCTGTTTCAGTTATCTGGTTGGTATTAACTGGGCACAGAAAAAACTTCTGTTAGATCTCCACATCACTCAGGGCAGAGAAAGGATGTCGCATGTCTCAAGATGCGGCAAGTAGCACAATTTCAGACAGACTTTACACATATCAGATTTAACAAAAAAAGGCTTTTTACAGCTGTGCCTAGACTTGTCATTTACTGATGGATGTGCTGTTCAAAATGGAGGGTTAAAAGAAAAACAACTATGAGGGCTGCTCTAAAAGTAATGCCTCCTGTTTTATGATGTTGGCCCACGATGTCAGAGGCAGCCAGTGGAGGTATAGCAGTAGAAGCTGTATCTTCCCACCAATATTCTGTTACATTTCTGCTTGACAGATGGCAGCAGAGGGGCAGTCTGACAGAACAGCATCTGACATCAGGAGTGTGCATGAATCAAAGGAGCGGAACTGAATTCCTCCATGCAGAAAAAACGGCACCCACTGACATTCACCGACACCTGCTGAACATTTATGGAGACTGAACAGCGGATGTGAACACAGTGAGGCAGTGCATGGTGCATTTCAGCAGTAGCAACAGCAACAGTGGGGCATCTCTGCTGGCTGCAGATTTTGATGAGTGTGACATGCAGGTTCTTGTTCACTGCTGGTAAAATTGCATAGCTAAGGGTATCACTATGTTGAAAATATCTTTTTTTGTAGCTGAGAATTTGCTCCATCAAACAGTGCTATCCCGCTCTTCGTATCTGTTGTAGTTTCCACATAAATAAATAGGAGGCATTACTTTCAGAAAGACCTACATAGCTTTTTCTACCCTGTTAAAACATCAGAAAGTATCTGAGGAGACAACATTGGATCAAGTACCCAGGGGTGCAGTGAAAAAACACTTGCTTTGTATCTTTCCACTTTACCTTGTCTGGGACGCTATGTAAGCTACTTCATAAGACATAACAAGAGTATAACTCACTAAAAGAAAGTTAAATAGAAGTTATGCTTAATAAATGAATGAATAAAGATACCAAGGTAAATGTTTACTTGGTAACGCCTGTCTTTGGAGGTGACAGCTCCAAACTCACCTCGCAACCAGACAGGACCCGAATAGACTGTGCAGCATAGAAAAGGGAATCAACACTGCTGGAGTCTACGTGAGATTTGACGAAATTGCATGCAGCCTGCAAAGAAAGAGATTTCAAATTATGCATCAAACTTAAGCCACCAAGAGGAGATTTCAATTATACTCTAAGACAATTTCACGTACTCTGATGTGTATTATTATATGGGGAAAAAAAATAAAACAACAAAACAACAGAAGAATTTCAAAGTAATATTTGTGATGCAGCAGAACATGGTTCCTGTTCAAAGAGATGAATACATTTCAAATTAACTCTATTGCAACCACTTGAAATTTGAGTACAACATTCTATCAAAATAAAAGATCCACGTGTATGTTTAGTAAGAAAAGCTTTGAGGTCAGAGAACAGATGAGCAGTAACTGTGGGAAACCCTGCTTCCAGCTGTATATCACACACATATATCTTTATGGATGCAGAATATAGAATTTCAAAGCATATAGAAAGAAAAACCAAGTGAACAGCTACAGTATGAAGGTAAGCAACGAGACTGCTTGTTGGTATGCAGCCAGCATATTACTGACTGACTACTAGCCACATGGATCATTAACATCCCACTTTAATCAGAAAATACCCAAGAAAAGAACAGGCCTTTACAACTTTACAGATGGGACAGGATTTTAATGCTCCAGAAACACAAGAATATTATGTCCCAGTGCTACATTTATCTATTATTTTTATTACTTCCACCTCTTTAACAGTCTCATGCTGTAAAGAGGTACAGTGCCCAGAAAAGTCACTCTCAATGCAAACTTTAAGGAACAAAAGAAATGACTTGTTACCTGCAAGATCCAAAGGCCGTATTATCTTTGCCAAAAGTAGGAATCAGTAAAAAACCAAGCCACACAGACAAAAGGTAAAGCAGCAATTCCCAGATGAGCCCACAGATGACCAAGCACACCAAAGTGTGTGGAGTGGTCAGCCACAGAGCCTTCAGAAACTTCACTGTTACGAATTTGTGGCACAAATACACAACGTTCCAAGAAAAAAAACAAGTCTGAATGGTTTTACAGATCTTAGTTAAAATTATGAGGAACAAACCTGTGTTCACAGTCAGAAGGCGGTGAGAGAAATGGGATTATTTACTCTGGAAGAGGCTCAGGAGAGACCTCATTGCCCTTTTCAACTCCTTGAAAGGAGACTGTGGTGAAGTGGGGGTCGGCCTCTGCTCCCACATAACAGTGACAGAACAAGAGGGAATGCCTCAAGTTGTGCCAGGGGAGGTTCAGGATGGAAATTAGGAAATATTTCTTTATATGAAAAAGAAGTGATGCACTGACACAGGCTGCCCGGGCAGGTGGGGGAGTCACTGTCCCTGGAGGTGTTCAAGAACTGTGGAGATTCAGCACTGAGGGATGTGGCTTAATGGGCAATGCTGGCGGTAGGTGGATGGTTGGGCTAGATGGTCTTAGAGACCTTTTTCAACCTTAATGAACCAATGCACCTCAGTAAGTCACACAGGAACAAACCAGAGCGTTCAAAAGGGATATGCTTAAGGCTGCGAGATTATCAAAGATGGTATGCATCACATTGATACCACGAGCCTTTTTTTCTGGTTTGCACATAGAAGAACGTATATCATGAAGAAGAAGAGCAAAATCGAGTGGCCTGAGTTTAGCGCTAGAACTGAAAGGAAGCACTGAGCGTTCTGTCCCACAGGACAGCAGCACGAGCACGTACAGGCAGAAACTGCTTTCACATAAGGACGTATTTACAGCGCAGGTGAATGAATCCAGGGGCTGCCAATTTGGACCTGCAAGCTGTGACACTATGGTCCCAGACAGCGATGCAACAGCCTTACCCAGATGCTGCAGAGATGCAAGCCCTCGCTCTGACACTCAACAAACAACGCCTGGCTGCATTACATTTTCTCTGTAGCACGGCCCACTGGAGAAACGGATTATCTCCCCCACGGCTCCGCCCAGCCCCACGGCCGCGGGGCACTCTGCTCGCTCACCTTCTCGTCCGCCACGCGCAGCCCCAGGCTGTGCAGGCCCACGATGGAGTGGAAGGCGGCCTGCAGGTCGGCGAAGGGCCGCTCCAGCGCCGCCCGCAGTCGGGCCAGGTCTCGCGCGGTGAGGTGGTGGCTGGGGGCGAGGGCCTGGGAGCCGACAAGGAGGAGCAGCAGGGCCGCCACCAAGCACAGCCGCCGGCCTGCGGAGAAAGGACCGAGAGAACACCGCGTCAGCACCGCATCACCCCTGCAGCGCGGCCCGACCCCGCACAGTCCTCGCCTCACCCGGCGCCGCCATCTTGTTGCCGCTGCCCACTGGGCCACGGCGCCGCTTCCGGCTCGGCGCGCACCACCGCGGCACGAGGGGGAGGCAGAGCGACGGGGTCGTCCGCCGGGGGACCCCTGCACCACGAGCGCCAAACGAGGACAACGCGAAGCTGTGGAAAGAGGTTGAAGCGCCAGGATCGGGCGAGTGGCGGGTGGCGGCGGAGCGGCGACGGAGCCCCCAACGGCACCAACGGGCACCCCCCTACGTCGCGGGATGGTACAGTCCTCCCGGCGTCCCCCGGCAGCGGGCGAGGCGGCCCCTGGCAGGGATGTGGGCTGCGCTGATTGGTCGGGCCGTCCGCGGCGCTCAGCGCGGCACGGCGCCTTAAAGGGGCCGCGACGGGAAAGCGCCATGTGTCGTTCTATGTCGTGTCATGGCGTGGCGTGGCGTGTCATGTCATGGTTTGGCTTGTAATGTTATGTTATGGTATGTTACGTCGTGCCAGGTTGTGTCATGCTGCATCATCTCATGTTGCACTGTGTCACAGGGTGCCACCTCACACCATGCTGTGCCCCCAGCCCCAGCTGTGCTGAGCAGATGCCAGCACTTGGCCTCAAAACTGGGGGATAGGGCCGCGCTTCCTCCTGCAGAGGGCACTGGGAACTCGTGCTTGGACCTTGCTGGGAAGATCCACTGGCAGCTGGCCTCCTTAGGAGGCCGAGCACCATGCTCCTGCCCCTGAGCACAAGGAGGTGCATGGGGACATTCGTGTCCACATGCCTTCTGCTGCCCTAGACCTCATCCCTAGGCAGGACAGGGCTGCCTCACCTGTACACACACAGCAAACCTGCTCCTCCCCATTGTTCCCCCTGGGAAACACAGTTCCCCTGAAATGCATCACAAAGCCTTGCAAGGAAAAATGTGAAGAAAAGCATTCTGCCTCAGAGTGTCTGATTGTGACATTACACCCCAGAAAGGGCTTTTGTTCTGCGCGGCGGAGCTCGCATCACCTCGCAGCCTGCAGTCCGCAAGCAGCACGTCTGGGCCCGCTGTGAGAGCTTCCGTCCCGCAGGGTTCCTGGCTGGAGGGAAGCCAGCTGGAGAGACTCTTAAAATCCCTCCAGAAATGGCATTTCTCTCCTGCTTAGGCCTGATATGGGCTCGAGTCCACGTCAGACGATTGCAAACCCCCATGCAGCCGCGTGGCCTGGAGGGGAGGCTGGAGGCCCGCAGACAGCCCGAGGGAAGTGTTTTATGAGATGAGAAAGAGCTGAAGGCTGCTCGTGCAATTAAGTGCCTCCAATGTGGATTTTATTTCAGTGTAATGGGATGGTTATTGCATATAAAAGATGGGCCAGATGGTTGTTAAAACTGCATTTACTGAGTTCTAATAACGGTGCAGCTGACCCATGTCCATCATGAGCCCTCACCCCAGGCACAGCCCTCGCTCATCCTCACTGGGTCTGGCCCAGTCTGCACTGCACATTGCCGGGGCAGGGGGTTTCCCAAGCACATAGTGAGCCCCACACCTGTATTGCGGTCTGTCCCCCCCTCTCTGCCCAGCTGCCGCCCTTCCTTCTTTGGTAAAGATTCCGACAATTCCCTTTTTAGGACTGATAGCACCACCCTGGGAACATTCCCACTCCCCCAGCCCATTCCCACCCCCGAACCCACTGCAGCACACAGCCTTCTGGGGCTAAAGCACACTATGGGGATGCCCGCAAATGGCTCTCAGGACGCCCTGGCCCCAGCAGCCCCAGACACCTCCTGCCCCAGCCCCATGGGGGGCTCATGCTGCTGAACCTGCTTCCCAAGAGTGCATTTCTCCCTGGCAGCACAGAGGTATTGCTGCGCTGGCTCGGGCTGCCTGCCATGTTGTTACTCCTGGAAAGCTCTCCCTGATGAATCTCAGCTGAGAGGCACTTTTTGTCTTATTAAATTGTTCATATAAGTATTCTGTGGGACTGCTGCTCCTCCCTGAGGGGACAAGGGGCTGCCCAGACACCTGTACCCAGCCCTATCCCTTCCTCCCAGCTGTTGTTGTTCCTCTGTGTCCCCAGGCTGCACCCCATCCCCACACCGCTGCTGGGCTCTCCCACTTATCCCAGTCCCTCCACTTGCAGCTCCTCCAGGACCCCATGCACCCACCTCCCACAGCACTGGTGATGTACCCAGTCCTGCCCACCTTGTAAGCACTGATGTGGGTCACCCACTCTGCGAGAATGGACAGTGCTGTGGGCTGGGTCTCCATGCAAAGGCTGCACCAGGTGGGATGTTCTTGCACTGTTCTTGCCACACATATTGAAGATCTCCATTTTTGGGGGGATGATGTCAGATCTGGCTGCTCAACCAGATTCCATCTGCAATGGGGAAGGAGACTGGGGGATTGCAGCAGTGAGGGCAGGGCCATGGGGCAGGGGGATGCAGCCGCAACACTCCAGGCCAGCACACCTCTGTGCTGCGGCCTTTGCTCTTTCCTCTTTGTCTCTTTTCTCTCCTCTGCTCCCCAGCAGAAGTCAGCCCCAGGCTTGGTGCATGCTCTGCGGGACAGCAGGAGTCCTGGCATTCCCTGCTCCCCTCCAGACATGAAAGGGATGCACAGACAGGTACCATTACACTGTTGGCTCACCCCACGTTTTTTCCTGGCTCCTGTTTTTGTCTAGCATACAAAGATCAGGTGTTTTGCTGGCAGCTTCTCAGACCCCACCGAGGTAAAACCAAAGCAGAAGGAGCTGGCTGGAAAATATTAGGGTTAGGGTTAGTGGGGGGCCAGTCTGGAGGGAATGAGAGGGTGTGCATCCCCTCCCATCAGAGGCAGCTGTGGGCATCTCTCTGTCAGCACCAATGCTCCCACTTCTTGCTTTTCCTTCCACCCATCTGACTCAAGGCAACCACAGTGGTGGCAAATGCTCTTCTCCTTGAAGAAGAGCCCCTTGCCCAAGGGTTTTCTCTGTCAGCCCAGTAGGGGTTTGCATGGAGGTTGGGAGGACACTGGCTTTTGAGGGAGGAGTGTGGGTAGAAATGGGGGGCTCAGCAGTATGTACCAGCTCGGGCTGGTCCCACCCTAGTCCAGGGCACTGAATCTGTGCCCATTACCCCAGTTGTTTGGGACGCGTCTGTCTGGGTGGCTGTGGACCCAGTGCTGAGGATGTGGTGGCCCTGTCCCACCTGGCCCGAGGAAGGTAACACGCATTTCTATCACGTCTGCCTGAGCACGACCAACCCTGTGCCGGTGTGGCTGCTGAGAGCTTGACAGCTTGTTTGGATGGAAAGCAGGGGAGAGGCGTGCCAGGAGGGGCTGCTGTGCCCCATTGCACTCAGCAGGGATGCATCCCACCCCGCGAGCCTGCAATGTTTCCCATATGGCTGGTATGATGATCTGTATGAAACTCTGAGTATTGCCTTGTTTTGGAGTGGTTGCAAGCAGTGCAGAGTTGTGACCCCCCCTTCCCTGGATTTCCCCCTGGAGCAGCACCAGCAGCTGAGTGTGGATGCACTGCAGACTGCCCATGGTCCTGTGGGGATCCTTACAGGTCTCCTTCTGTGCAGGGATACAGGCAAGGCGCTGCTGCCCGGAGAAAACCCTGTTCTTGTCTTCCTCAGAGCATGTAGGTGGTGACAGGCAGGGGGGGACCTGCCTGCACGCATGTGGTAGACATCCCAGCTTGGCTGATAGCATTTCCCTTCTGCTCCGGCTTTCCTCAAGCCCATAAATAAGAAAAAAAAAAAAAGCCACAGGGAGCACTCAGAGAAACTATTAAAAATAATTAAAATAAAACCAAATAAATAAACAGAGAGAGACTGAAGAAATAAACCTGTGCCGATGTCCCCACAGCATGACGCTGAGCTGCCTGATGGGTTTGTCTGTTGCTTCTCCGGAGAAGGAGCTGGTTCCTGAGTATTCTAGTGCCTGCAAGCATCAGGTTGGGTTTCCTCTGATTGCAGCAGCTCGGTTTGCAATTCTACTTCATAAATATTCAAGCGCCAGATGCTTGAAAAAGAGCCTGCGAACCCCCCTGCCCTGCTGGGATGTGGCCTTGCTGTGCTGTTCTGCAGAGCAGGCGGCCGAAGCCGGCTGCAGTGCGGTGCCCCCAACTGCAATGATGGTTCTGGGGGTGAAGCTGCTCAGTGCAGGTTTGATGCTTCTCCAACACACTGGGACACGATGCGTCAGCCACCGTGCTCTGTCCCATGCTGAGCACTGAAACCCAAAGGTCTTCCCATAGAGGAGCTGCAGCTGCTCCCCACCCCCTCTCTGATGGTTTATCCAGGGATGGGGGACAGCAACGGCACAGAGGGAAGAAACAAACAGGCAAGCAGGAACCCAAGGTGCAGAGCTTGCTGTTTGGCCGGGCCGGAGCACAGCAGTGGTGCCAGAGGTCCTAGCTCAGCAGGGGACACAGGGAAGGGGAGCAGCAGCCTCGCACCCCACCAGCCCCCATGGTGCCTGTGAGCCCCAGCTCCTGCTTAGCTTTCCCGTTTCTTGCCAAAATCACTCCGGCGCATGTCAGCACACTGTCATTTCAGGAATCTCATTTCGGAGAGGCTTTTTTCCCCCCCTCTCCCCTTCTCTTTTTTTCCTTTAGATACAAACCAGAGACAGATCCGTTTTATTGGGTGTGAGGGCAGGGCTACCATACATCCGGCCTCCCCCTGCTCCCAGCCCAAAATGATGCCGGAGAGGAACCGAAGGACCTGGGCCAGTTTTTGGGATGCTCCAGTCAGCAGCACATGGGGCCATCCACACATGTGTGTGTGCAGGGGATGCCATGCAGCCCTGTATGAATGCATGAGAGAAGTGTAGACCAAGACATGGGACTTGAGGAGCCTCGTGGGAGGGAAGTGTTAGTTCTTCATGTTGGGGACTGAAATACCATTTCCAAAGGAGCACTGCTCCTTCTCAGCGCCCCTGGGAGGTACTCAGCACCCCTGTTTGCTCCTTTGCCCCAGATGTGTTCTGCTGAGGCTGCAGTCTCCTTGCATTCCTCTCTCTCTCATTCCAAGAGACTGCGGAGATGCAGAGCCCTTTTCCTGCCCACCCCGGGGCACTGCTGCCTTCCCCTTGGGATGGACCACTGCAGGCAAGTCCTGGCCAGGATCACTGCAGCCCCCCTGCACCCCAACCCCATGGAAAAATGGGGGCTTCCTTTCTCCAAATAACTCCCCCATCTTTCTGGGAGCAGCAGAGGGGAAGGCAGATTGGTGCTGCCCTTGGCCATGTGTGAAGAATGGCAGCAATGAGCAGGGTGACCTGCTGAGGAGCAGTCCTCATCCTCTCCAAGATGCCTGGCCTAGGAAACAAGAATAATCTGCTTCGGTCACTGAAGGATAAAACCTTCCCTTGGTCTTTAGAGCTGTCCACTTGCAGCCTGCTGCCCCAGGCAGTTCTGCATCCCAGGGATGGGGCCGAAAGCAGCCCCTTCCCAGCACCAACCCATCTGGAGCACAGCCTTGCGAGCACACGGGTTTGTTTAAAAGTTCACTGAAGTCTAAAGGGAGTGCTCGTCTCAGACGCGCCCTGTGATGCTTTTCCATCTTAACTCGCATCAAATAATCGCCGGACATTTATTGTTTCTGGGCACACTCCAGTTCCTCCAGGAGATAGCATTCAGAGGGCCCCTCTCCTTTTCCTTGTGCTCTCCCCAGGCTCAACCCCTTCCCCCATAATTTCCATCCCTCGAAGTGTCCAACCTCAACTCCCCAAAGCCCTGGGCAGGCCTGGATTGAGCCCCAAGGGGGTGAGGGCTGTGTGTACCTGCAGGGAGGAGAAAACAGCAGGTCCAGACCCAGATGGTGCCAGCAGGGGGGTGAGCAGTATGGGGAGGGCTGGATGGGAGCAGAGCACTGCAGTGTGGGGAGGAACCACAAGTTGCAGCTGCCCTCCCTCCCGACCCATCCTCCAGGAGAGGCAGAGGTGAGGAGATGCCGGAGTTGTCTGTGTGCCAGGGCTCCTGCTGACCGGTGGTTGATGCTCCCTGCTGCCATTTGAAAACTGCTGCAGCCTCAGGATAAAGTTTCCAGCACAAATACTTGGAGGTTTTCACTCCAGATTTATGTTCCAAGAGTAATTTCTCAATATTCATGCAGGGAGTCTGCCTTTCTGCGGGTGTAAATTGGTGGACCTCTGCTGCCTGCACTGATTTATATTAGCTGAGATACTGACCCCAAATTTGCAGTTTGCACAAATATTCCTGCCAATAAAACTGTTATTTAAAGTATTCACAGAGAGTGAGCCCAGGAGGCATGTGAACATGGTCCAAACAAATCTAATTAAAGCTTTCATCCAGAAAATTCTTCCTTGCTATACAACAAGAATCCATACATGAATATTCACCCTCAACCCACTGGGCTGAAAAAGCCCAGTTTGGGGGCTCAGGATAATCAATTCTTGTGCCACAGAGCCAAACCGGGCACTCCCAAACCACCCAGGCATTTGTCTCTGTACCCCTCGGTGATCTTTTGTCCTCCTCCTACATCTCACGTCCTTACAGCACCATTCTGGATGGCTCTATGCTCTGTAGAGCAGCTCCGTGCTTCACTCAGACCAGTCCAACTGGACTGTGGGGAACCAGATGTACTGCTGGCTGGGCTGCTTTGGGAAAGGCTCGAAAGGAAAGGTTCTGACAGGGGCTCAAGGGCAGACATGACATCCCTGAGCAGAATTGCTGTTTTATTGTCTCGTTATCCAAAAGACTAACGGTGCTGGAGCATGAAGCCTCGCCTTCTGCACCCTGCACTGCCACCCTCACCTGCTGCCCCAGCCATGAGACTGCTGGCAGGTGAAATATTTCTGCCCTGCCTTGGAAAACAGAGAATGAGAAACACCATCACCCCAGCCCAAATCCAAGGAGTGGAGGCAGTGGATCATCTAGTCTCTTCTTTTCCCATTTCCTCCACTCCTTTTTCCTGTCTCTCTCCCTTGTTTAAGCTGACATTAAGTGGGAATCATCCTGTCACTGTTTTCTTTCCTGCTGCCCCTACAGTAAGCTAAAAAAACAACCCCTCAAGCCCCAAGCCACCTTCATTTCATCTGCCCTCCAAAAGCCCCATGTTTTTCCACAGGATTCCAGCAAGATGGCCCTGCGGGTGTTTTCCAAGACAGGAGAAGCTTCAGACCGGCAAAAATGCATAGAATTCAGCCTATTCTGTTCCCTTACCTTTCAGTGACCTTCGTGGAGCTGCAGACAGGCAGCATGTTCCCTTGCTCTCTTGTCATTAAGCTGGAGAGCTTGAACAGACAGGGCTGAGAGTCGAACCCACAGCTGCAGCTCACCTGAAGAACCCAGTGTTTGGGGTATGGGATGAGCAGCGTCAAGAGATGTCTTGCATGGAAAGGCTGAGGCACTCAGCTGCCTGAGGATGTTCTTCATGCAGCTCTCCATCACCCAGCCAGCAAGGGTTTCATGATGGATTTGGGAGAAGCAATAACATCCCTGAAGACGGTTCTTGAAAGGACAAGGGAGATGCTCCCTGAGCTGTGGCCTCATGCAGTGCAGAGCCCAGGGCAGGGTCACAAAGGGGTGGCTGCTTGTGGGTGGGTTGTTTCACCCCAGGTTTCCAGGGTCAGGGTTAACTCCTTACTGCTGACACCATGGGCATTTGCCATACATCATATCCAGATTCAGAGCTTCCAGAGGTATTGGTTACACCATGAAAGGGCCACCACAGACCCTGGGGGCTCTCACATCACCCCTGCAAGGCACTGAGCATCCCACCAAGACCCCTCAGCAGGACAGGAGGCACTTGGGGCACAGTTTAGTGGGCATGGTGGGGTGGGTTGATGGTTGGACTTGGTGATCTTAGAGGTCTTTTCCAACCTTAATGATTCTATGATTCACAGCAGGACGTGAGCACTGCTGTCTGCTCCAAAAGCATTTTACAGACATGGGAAATGAAGTGAAAGCAGGAAAGCTGTAAGGGAGCTAATCTGAGCATCTCCCCAGGGCCTTGTCAAGTCAGCTTCAGTACAGTCAACACCTTGTGTCAGCCAGAGACCAGCCAGGCCAGGCTGCCCCAGGCCCATGACCTAATTGCTGTCAGGAGATTCAGCAGGAGGAGGAGAAGAGCAGGTAACACTCTCTTTTCTTCCCACCTGCGTCCCCCATGAAGCTCTCAGCTGGCTCCTGGCTCTGCTCTCCCACATACCTTTTACCATGTGATTCCCAGCCTACACAGCATGCATTTTGGAGGAGTTGTATTTACACCATGGAAAAATATTCCTTCACCCCAAAATTAAAGTAAGATCAGGGCCAAAGGCAAAGAAAAGAGCATGAAATGTGCCTATCAAATCAGCTGAGTTTATTAACTTTCCAGAAATCATTTCCTGACCAGGTCTCTTCCCTGCTCCACTTGTTTCCCTCCTCTGTTCTCCTTGAGCTGAAGCCTTGCTCCGAGCCAGCAACCCACCTGTTTCTAAACCAAAAGCTTCTGCTGGGAAATGTGGCACAGGAGAAGTGATGAGGAATTCAATGGAAAGAGTAAGAGGTCGAGATGGAGCCATGCCAGGGCTGCAGAACAGAGCTACAGCTGGGAACAGAATTCCAGAAAGTGGCTCATCCTTCCCAGTGACAATCCTCAGGTGTCCTAGAGATGAGATACTGAACACAGCTTGCCAAGGAGTTCTTGCTTTGGAGTCCAAGCATCACGGAAGAAGCCATGGCAAACAAACGGCAACCAGGGAAAAAGTGAGAGCTTGGTTTGCAAGTGTGAAGGAGCAGGAAATTAGGCGGGTAAGCACCAGATCTGTGACAAGCTATACCACCAACATGTTAGGCAGGCAGTGAAACAAAGCCAGTGACGAACCTGGCAAAGCCACCATACAGCCAACAGCAGATGTATTCAATTAGTCCAAGAGCCATTATCCAACCAAACACCAACCTAGCCAGCAAAATATAGACAATAGACTACTTGTTCCACCAAACAGCTGAGTTAATAGCAAAAATGTGTGGGGAGTGAGCAAGCAGCCAAAAACCCACGCCAGCCACTCAATAAGTCAATTAACCAAAGACCTCCATAATCAACCACTTAAGTAGAGCCGAGCAAATAACTCACAATGAGTTATTTATCCATTGAATTTAGCCTCTAGTTTTGCTTGGGCCATCTCCATGAGCACATGTCAAGCCCCTTCCATTGATTTTCAATTAATCTCATTTTGGCTTGTTTACTCTGTGCATGGCAGGCCAGAAGTTAGCGTACGAAGTGCACTCATTATCTGTAATTGCCCAGGAAGATGACATGCCTCTGTAGTCTCAGATTAGATAAGTACAGTTTGGCCAGTGAATCCCAGTCCCCTAAACCCCTGAACAAGACTGCTGTTAGTCCTACTGGCAGTCACGTCATTCAAAGAATGGTGTGTGAAGCCATGTGTCCCACCACACTCCTTGGAACCAGACACCGCCATGCCATGCCCAGCCCTATGCCAGTCCTATGCAGAATGGGAAAGTACGTTCCTGGATTTCCTCACCCCGACTTGGCCAAGAAAAGCAACAAACCACAGCGCCTGGCTGGGCAGGCTCCAAGCGTGGCCCCACACAGCTCAGGGAGCCATACGTTAAATTCCTCTCCTCCCAGGGCTGCCGCGAGCGCTCTGCATCCAGCGCTGGCCGAGGAGGAGGCATGTGCTGCTGTCCCAGCGCTGCCAAACCACATTGTCAACTGCTTCACTGCTGCCTGTGAATCTTAATCCCGCAGGCAATATATAACCGGCAGGAACAACACCAGCTTTGAAGTGTGAAGCGGAATATCAGAGCAGTGCTGCTATCTCCTGCCTCTCTGCAGGGCGGGCGCGGGACTGCCAGATTAGTGCTAATAGCACTTAGCTCGCTGTGGCAGCCAGCTGAATCAAGTGATCCTTGCCTGCCCTCGTGTCCTAATGAATTGTGTCTGATCCTCACCGCAGAGCAGCGAGATGATGCTCACAGCGCAGCTCAGACCTCGCTGCTTTTGCATCAGGGCTGGGCAGCACTTGCCGCCCTCGTGCCCCTTCCTCTCTAGTTTTCATCTAGTCAGCCTCTCCAGCTCCCACTGCAGATTTGGTTCGGAGCTCAGCTTTCAAAGAGAACTGACCTCTTGAAAGCCAAGCAAGCCTTGAGCTTCAGCTCCGAGACCAAACAAAACCACCGATTTCACATTATTTCAATGCAGAACTATAAATCAGCTCAGGCTCGGCTTGACTCGAGGCCAAAGCTTGACTGAGAGGTTCATGAACCTTAAGGAATCCTTTGACGAGCTCGATCTGAGATTCAAATTTGTAATGAAACCCCCAAACAGTGAAGTTCTGCCGGTTTCACGTAATTACAGGTTTTGTTGTGAACATTTCATGCAGCTCTGGGGACACAGTTACACCGACATAAACCCAGTTACTCTTTAAAAATCAATAGAGCTGGCCTGGACTCGTGCCGGTGCGAGAACAATCAGCCCAGCCCAGAAAAAAAGGTTATTTTTATTCTTTGGCTTCTGTTTTCCTAGAATCCACCCAATAAAAGTTCCCAGCCTCCGTCCAGACTGCAGAAATGCAAATGCCGGTGGAGCATAAACCTTAGTGTATGTCTGGAGGAATTTGTGTAAATCAATGGGGTTACTTCATCTGCAGGACTGTTCTGCCTCATTTGCAGATCGATCGAGTGAAATAAAACTGAAGGGAACCCATAGACCCCTCTGTGCTGGGGTCAGGGCTCCTCCCAGACCCCAAATCTCTCAGACCTGTGACTGCTGTCACTGAGAATGGCCAGTTTCTGGGTTTGCGTCCTCAGAGGTGACTGCTGCTGAGGGGTAAGAAACCATTATGTCCCCAACCTACTGGGCTTAGTGAGCCATGGAGGTTCCGCAGCATTGCTGGGGGAGCGCTGGGCTGCCCAGAACTGCTTCTTGCAGCCTGTTTCTCATACAGCCCCAGATCTCATCAAGCAAACTGAGTGTGTGCTTTGGAAGGAAAGCACAGGACTCTAGGGATGCTGTTCTCCACCCTCACTGATTTTACAGAGTGCCTGCAGTGCTGGGGCAGCACCAGATTGCTTCACAGGGGAGAACCGATGTGAGGAGCTGAGCCAAACCCACTGAGCGCCTTTCCGTACGCTTTTTTTAAGTGCTTGCCCACATCATACAATCCTTCACTTGCTGCCTCTCCAGCTGAATGACTCCAGGTCCACTTCTGCCATCTCAGAGGCACTTTGGATGCTGACAGCACCATTGCAGGCTGACTCCATGCCACACGCCCCGGGCAGGCTGGGAGCAGGGTTCAGCAGTGCTCCCATTATTCCCTTCGGGAAGCAGAGGACCTGCTCCATCACAAACCTTGGATACCAGCTTGAGCTTTAAAGGAGCTGAATCCAGTTTGAAAGAGATGCAAATTGGAATGGTAAGAGGTTCCTTCCATATTTATCCTTGATACCATTAGCTATTTTTACTTAGATTATATTTTTTTCAGTGAATATAAAGCCCCACAGCAGTAGAAAATATATTGCTCTTTTCCTACCGGGAGCAAAGCAAAGCTCAGGAGAAAGATGCATTCCTGGGGAGAATCCATGACATTGTCAGGAAGAAGCAGAAGCATCATCCAACCCAATCAAACAAAATCCAACACAACATAGCTGTCTCACATGACCCTAGCACAGCAGGTACCTGCACTACTGGGCACAACCTCAAGCACAGAGCAGACCTGGGGCTGAGCTTAAATAGAGCTTGGGGCCAGGGCGGGGGTGGTCCAGGTGTGCACCCAGGTGCACCTTACAGCTGTGGGTACAACACCAATTCACCGAAGGGAAACAAGCACAGACCTTTCAATAGCACCAAACATTTTTGCATTTATCTCCCCCTCCCTGGCACTCAGCACAGTAAAAAGTCATGCTCCCAGTGCTCTCCCCTCCTTGCCACAGCTGTGCAGTGATGTCTGGGGGCTCCTTAGGGCACCCCACGTGGTGTTCCTGGCCCCAGTTCTGAGATGGGACTCTATGGTGAATGCATTGCAGCAGACACCATGTTTTGGGCTCTGAGCACTGCACATGAGTGGGGAGAACCCGTCTGGGAATAGCAAGTTGTTCCAACTGGATGCGAGCTGCATTTTATCTTATTGGAAGGGGTTCGGAGGTGATGTAATCACTCAGTGTGCTCGTCTGCGTGGGACCGGGACGAGATGCTGTTTATCATGAGCTGACAAGTCAAGGAAGGATGCAAGCAAACGATCTGGGACTTCCCATGCTGGAGCGCTGGGCTGGGACGTGACTGGAAGCTGCGAGGATTAATGGCCCCGTTGCTGCTGTACAAGGCGCGAATGAATGAAATTCTGTTCCCCTTACGAAGGAATGCCATTAATTCAAGGGGAGATAGTCCAGATTTTTCTCTAGTGTGATGAAAGTAGAATTTGGCCCTTGATCTCACAAAGAAAAAGCCTGTCTAGCAAATTTTGAGGTGCTTCTTTCCATTTCTCTTTTGATTTGATTACATTTTCCCTTATAGAAATGTCTTTTTTTCCAGTGAGTGCAGAGAAAAAGGAAGGGGGAGAAAGGCAGGCAGACAAGGACAGACAGGGGCTGACCGAGGGGAGCTGTGCTGGGACAGGAGGGGCTGTGATTGGCAGACCACGGGCATGGAGATGTGCAGCCCTTTGGCAGCAATCCGTAAGCAAACACCCACTGCCACCGAAACTGCTCCTCCCCAGCATGGTGTAGAATGGAATCTGGGGCAGGAGGGGCTGGCGGGTCCCTGTTTGCTCACATTCCTCTTCTCATGTAGTTTCGGGATGCTGGAGGAGCAGGGATGCGTGCCCAAGGGCTGATGGGCTCCTATGGCTCAGGGCTCGGAACCCAACAGGGAGCCATTCATGAGCAGTTTGTGACAGTGTACAAGCAGAAGTTGCAGATGTTTGTTTAAAAAAAAAAAGAAAAAGAAAAAGAAGTGAGGCAATAATCCAGAATGTTGCTGATATAAACATGATACCAGCACTGAACACAACTGAAGGAAGACGAAAACATCCCAAAGACATAAAACATCAGGCACCCTGGAGAACCTCCAGCCTACATGCGCTGAAATCCATCAGCCTTGGAGAAATGAGTGCTTAACCTCTTTTCAATCCCAAAGATTAACAGTGGGCTCTGAGAGAGAGATGCTTCCCCCTCCCTGGGTATGGACAAGGGGTACCCTGGTGCCATGGTCCTCTCACAGAGGTGATGAAGGCAATGGGACCAGGGCCGGGAATTCCCCTCTACTGGCCCCGCTCCTTCCCCAGCGCTAATTACAGCGGTGCTGCGGGGACCAGCGTGGCTGGACCTGGGGTCAGGCTGAGCTCCACTGCCGGCCCCGCTCCACAGACAGCGCTGATGTGATTTGACAGGACTTAAGGACACCTGCTACTTTCGGAGATTTTTCTCTTTTGCCAGCGTGTGTTGACAAGGCCAGACATCACTGGAGGGCATTGAGGAGGGAGAGCACATCGGGAGGGATTGTTCCCAGCTGCGTACCTGGAGGTGAGCGTTGGGCACTGGGGACTGAAGGATTTACCTGCTTGCTGTCCACTCCATCCCATTATTTTAGCAAGATTTCGGCTGTTTTATTGCATTTGCTCCCCGGGACCACAGCCTGCTCACAGCCTCCCTGGCATGGAGCTGGAGGAATTCCGCCAACCCCAGCCTTACGCCAAGGTTACCGAGCAGAGCCTGGCCCCGTGTGTGTTAATTGTTCGCAGACTCATTACTGCCCTTTGTTGTTTCCTTGGCCGGGCAGGCTGGGAGCCACATGCACGTCGGTCCCGAGCAGAAAAGCACTGTGGAATCAAAGCTGGCAGCTCCCAGCCAGGGGTGGCTGCAGGGGATTTTGTTCCACCGCCGCTTCTGGGGCTTTGTTTTTCCATCTCCATTCAGTGAAACAAACACTTTCACATGTCACAAAGTCCTGGGGATGGAGCTCGGTTGGTCGTTGCTTGCCATGCTCCTGTGGAGGGGCTGCCGCCTTGAGCCTGAGCCACGTGGGGGGACCTCGGTGCCGTGGTGGCACCTTCCCTAAGGACAAATCCAGGATGCTGCAAGGCACTGTGCAGTGCTGGGAGCAGAGGGGCCCAGTGCCCATCTGGAGCAATGAGAGGGAGGAAGGAGCCTTGTGGGGACACCCTTGATCTTTCCATTGCTCTCATGATCCACGGCACCCCAACTGTCCTTCTTGTCCTTTCCTGCAAGACAGGGGCCGTGGGCAGGAGGGGAAAGGGGTGTCCTCTGAGGGGAGAACCTCCAATGCTCCCTTGGGTGTGAAGGTTTTCTTCTGGGCTGTCCCTTCATGGAAGCTGTCACCCCACAGGTGGACGGTGTCCCCTGTTGTAGCCATGCTGGATGGGACAGGGCTGGGATGGGACAGGGCTGGGACCAGTGCGGGCACATGAGTAGGACTATCAGCCATAAATCCAGCACTACCCTCTGTCCTCCACATCTGCCTCCAGGTCAGGATCCAGCCTTGGGGCCCACAACATAGGAGGTCAAATTCTCCTAAAAGCTTGGTCTGTTGCAGGGTCCTGCTGCATCCCTGGCATAAATATCCCAAAGTCCTGGGTCAGTGGCAGGCCAGAACACCGCCCTGAGTTGGGTGCTCAGATATGGAGCCAAACTGCTTGGAACGTTGAAGCTTTGCATGAGATGCTGCAGGATGGGGCTGCAGTCCAGGTGGAATCCTGCCTGCTCCCCTCTTCCTTGTACAGCCCCAAAGCTGGCACGTGCCCCCAGCAGGACGTAAGGAGCAGATGCATCATGGCAGGGGTGCTCATGTCCCTCTGAGGCCACAGACAAATGAGCCCAACGCTGCTCCTCCAGCTCTGCTGCATTTCAGCTCCACTTCCCTAATGCTGGAAGCAGAAGTGAGGATAAATAGACAACAATAAAAAGAACCCCATGGAATGAATCAAGATGACCCTGTCTGTGAATGAAGGGAAAGAAAAGGCGGTTCCCTCCCTGGAACTCTTGGAGCTTCCAAAAATAGTCTCCAGCTCTCAGCCAAGGGGAGCACAGCCGGGCTGGCTCAGCCGGCACCCATCCAGGAGCAGAGCTGTGGGGCCACGATGCTTTGCTGCTGTCCTCCTGCTGCCCTGTGCCATGCCCATGCCCCCCAAGTGGGCACAGCACAGGGATGGGCACCCCTGTGGGATTAGGACCATGTCCAAATTTCAGTGTCTCTTGAGGCAGACCTAGCGAATTTCCCTGGTTTGCCCAGAGGTTCCATGATGTGATTTCCACTCTGAGAGCAGTGGCTGGGGCTGAGAGGTGCTGGGGTGAGTGGGATGCCGGGGGGGTTTTCAAGCCTTAATGCAGGAGCATGCCTCGCACCACTGCTGTGTCCCATGCCTGGCTGCCACGTGCTGCAGTGTCAGAGAGAGAGAACCATAAGCACAGCTGGGGCTGGGGAATTTGAGCTTGGTCCTGCTGGCGAAGCTCACAGGGACTTCAGCACTCTATCCCCAGTGTGGGAGCAGCTGGAGGGCAGGGCTGGCTGGCAGGACAGGGACAGACAGGGCTGGAAATGCGCTGCTGCCTTCCTGCTCCTCTGCCAGAGGCATGTTCCTCCCTTCACCCAGCGTGCTGCAGCCCAGTGAGTGTGTGCATGAGCACACACGTCCTCTGAGAGCCCCAGCTGGTGGCCAAGAGGCTCCAGATGTTGAGGAGCTGTACGCAGCTGCTGGCCTGTAGTGGCAGAGGTGGAAAAAGAAACAAAGCATTGACACCCTTTCCTTTCCTTTCCTTTCCTTTCCTTTCCTTTCCTTTCCTTTCCTTTCCTTTCCTTTCCTTTCCTTTCCTTTCCTTTCCTTTCCTTTCCTCCACACTGTTTCTTGCCCCACAGCCCATTCCCTGTCCCATATTTCACCCCATCGAGGTCAGATCAGCCCTGTGTGCCTGTCAGACAGCAATGGGAAGCAAAAATTTCCCCACATAACGGGACAGGAGCCCTGTGAGCCGGGCTGTGCCGCTGCATGGGGCCTGCCTGGGAGATGAGAGCATGAAGCAGGAATGCCAGGTATTTCCTCTGCTCCCAGTGATGGAGGAGCCCCAGGTAAGGGAAAAGGGCAGAGAAGGGACCACTTCTGTTTCCCAAACACAAAGCAGGATGCAGGATGGAGAGATGCCCGCTACCTGGAGTTGAATTCAGGTCATGCTCCCACTGCCCCCTGCTCTTGTTTCTCCCTCTTTGCGAGGCTTTGTGGCTGAAGCTGTCCCAGCTCATCTGGAAGGAGCGGTGCTGCAGGACACGGCCTTGGCACAAACCCTACATTGGCTCTGCATAGCTCCCGGCCATTGTGCGTGATGGAAAAGCACAGTAAAGCTTTTGCTTCCTCGTTTGCACGAGCATCGCTGCTGTTTCCTTGCAGAACTGTGAGCAGCACAGGCAGTGATGTGGAGCAAAACAGCCAAAACACGAGAGCCATTGAGCCTGTGGCTGCTGCAGAGCACGGCTGCGTGGGTTCAGGCTGCAAAGCCCCCCAGCCCCCATTCTCTCAGAGCAGTGTTAGGTGTGCAGCCCTTGCAGCTGCATAGCAGATGCGCGCTGTGCTCCCTGGTCTGGCAGTGCTCTGCTCTGCTGCAAGCACTCTCTGGTCACACGTGCTCTTCCGAAATGCGAACAAAAGGAAAAGAAAGGCATAGCAGAGCTCTGTCCTTCCCCTCACCAAACCCAGGGGCTATGGCATCACTACCACAGTGCTCACATCCAGGGATGGGGCAGGTCGCAGTCTCACCGGCTCCCTGAAGGTGGTTATAAAATGGGAATCAAAGGGAAAGGATCAAAACAAGACAGCTCCAAACTTAAAATCTGTTATTTTGCTTTTATCTTCCTCCTCCTTATGCTTGTTTCTGAGCAGCAGCAGGAGGTCTGGCCATGCCAGCTCTCCCAGCAGCTGAGGTTTGGGTTCAATTAACAGCAATGCCAGCTGCTTTCTATGAAGAATATTCAGTTTTTCTTCAAATTTTGCAGCTGAAGGTTGTGGGTTTGGAAACCCCAGCCTTGCTTCTCTTGGGTACCAATGCTGCGGGATTTGCCCGGGCTCTCTGTGCTCACACTCAGGCAGAGCTCGGCGGGGCCACATCCTGCAGCTCTGGCCCATGCCTGTGCTATGGCTGTGTCCCCAGCCCCGGCCCCCGGAAGGGACAGGGGACCCCTAGTGCACCCCCTGTATCCACAGACTCCAGCTCCTGCAGTGCATGGGGCCATTGGGATGTTCATGCTCTTCCTGCAGCTTTTTGGAACAGGGACACTTTCCTGCTTGCAAATAGGGTGCAGGATGGCTCCAGGCTGAGCAGAGAGCATCATCCCTGTGAACTGGTGCTGAGCCCTTCAGCAGTACAGTGTTCAGCCTCACTGTGGGGATGCCTGGTAATTCTATAGCCTGCTGAAGTCTTGCAGTTCAGTACTGAATCACGGGGCAGCAGAAATGAAAGGGATGCACAGCAGAGGAGTGTGGGTGCTGCAGATGGACATGAGGCCTGGGGGTGCTGGGAGCCCTGGGTACCGGGTTCACAGTGTGGGCACCCAGCACCGCGGTGCCAGCAGGGAAGTGGGGAGGATGGGGCCATCCCTGTGCTTCTGGGGGTGGGGAGGGAGGGATGGTCGCCTGTATTTCTTTTTTTCCTCACAAAAATCAGGTACTTGCCAGGAAAAAAATGAAGCATATTTTCCGTCGCGCCTTGGCGGTGGAAGTGGGGCTGTGACAGCCATGGAAAATGGGAGAGATTAGGTAATGTGCTGGGGAGCAAATAAATAAATAAGTGCGGAGGTGGAGGTGGGGGATAGACCCCAGGACGAAGCACACAGCCCCTGGGCTGCAGCCCCGTGTTCCAGGGTCCTGCTGTGTGCTGGAAGGGGAAGCAGGCTCCCAACCGCGGCGACAGGCGCTGGGAGCAATCAAAGCGGCTTCTCCTCCCCCCGCCTTTAATTCATGTGCTGCATTTCCTACAATCCGATTTCTTCCCTCCATCAAGCCCAGGTTTCACGTTCCCTAGCATCGCGCTGCGGTTTGAGAGCAGCAGTGGAAACTCCTTGGCGTGGAAAGGTGCCAGAAGGGGGGTGGGAGGGGAAGGGGGCCAAGCGGGGCCGCGCTGGCTGGGGATGGGGAAGGAGCTGGGAGCTGCAGGCCCCGCACTGGGCTCCATCTCCTCTGACCCACTGGGGGCTGAAGGGGATGGTGCCACTGGGAACTTGCTTGCTAGAACCCCTTGGAGGCCCAGGGAGGGTGCTGGTGCTGTTCTCATGTAGGATGGGCGCCAGTCAGGAGACACAAGGCAGTACGAGAACGGAGGTATAGGACCAGCCATGGGCTCATTAGGAACTAATTCCCAGAGGAGTTCCTAATGGGATCCCATCTCCACCACCCACCCAGTGGGCAGTGCCTGCCCACCACAGCCCTCATCACATAACACATCCAGGGAGAATGAGAAACAACGCTTTGGGTTGGGATCTGGCATGAACAAATGCTCGTGTTAGAATCTGCCAGTCCTTTGGGAACTGTGAGTATTTTCCCAGTGTCAAATGTTCACGCAGAGAATGTACACACAGTGACAGTGATTCTGTCAGCTATTACAGTGAGCAGGGCTCTGGGCTTTAGTTCATTACAGTATCTGCAAAGCAGTGCTTTCCCTCCTGGCTCCACTCTCTCGATCTCTCATGCTGTGGCGCTCTGAGTCTGTAATGTGCAGGAGCTGCCCACAGGAGCACCAGGTCCTGCAGCTCCAACGCTCCTCTAGCAGAACGATGACTGAGAGTGAGGAGAGCACTGCTGAGAAGTAGCAAAGCGAATGCAAACTGAAGTGAGTCTGATCCTCTGCTTCTTGTTTGCAGTCTCTCTTTGATAAATTTGGTAGGAAATCAGTGGCAATGCAAAGAGAGGGAGAGAGAAAGCAGCACCAGAGGGACAGTGCAGGAGGAATGGACACAGGGGCTGCCCCCAGCTCAGGAGCCCTTCACCCTGGCAGCCCGTGTTTCTGCCCCTTTGTGCAGGACTTTCCCATTACTGTCCAGTGTTTGAAGCTGTAAATTAAAACATGGTGAGGTGAAAAATAAAGACCTCTTGTTTTCAAGGCCTGAAGCAACCAGACAACATCTCCCAGGATGATGGCTGCAAAGAGGAAGCTGAGGGCAGGCACCAGCCTCACGTCAGCCCTGAGCAGGCCTTTGGAAATCATGTCCTTTGCTCATCTTGTTCTCACCCTTCTTCCTCCTCCCTGCAGCTTGCTGGGAGCTGCCCACTGATGATGGCTGCAGGGACCGGGAGTGACCTTACAGAGGTGGGAATCCAGGAGGATGTCAGGGATGCTGCGGTCTCAACCAGAGGCTGCAGCATGAAAGAGGGCCTCCAAACAAAAGAAAGAAAAAAGGAGCTCAAAGAGCATTCTTACACAAAGGAGAGGCTGGGTTGAACTTCATGTCTTTGATAGCCCGGTGTGAAGAGATGGGGGTAGTCCTTCTCTGGGGCATGGAAAACCGGGGCCGTCCCCACACTGTCCAAACGCATAGTGTCCTCCCTGCCAAGAGCTGTTAGGAAAGTGTTTGCAATCATCAGTCACTCTGCTCTTTTGCTGCTTGCCAGAACAGCTCTTACCACGTGGCCGTGTGGGGATTTGTGTTTCAGACGTGTCCAGGTACACTTAAAGCTGCTCACTGCTCTGGTGGCGTGGGGCCACGCTCACTTTCCTGCAAATAGATTAGCAGCGAGAAAGGGAGTTCCATAGCTGCAGTGTCCCATAGTCCCCTTGGTCTCCCTTTGGAAACCTCAGAGCTCTGGATCCAGGGAAACCTTCAGCTTCACCCCAGCCCTGCACCTGCCCTCAGCCTGAAACCTTCCCCCCATGCCCCTGAGAGGGATGGAAAGGAAACAGCCCTGCTCTGAGGAGGAGGAGGGGGATGTTTTATGAGAAGCACTTACAGCCATTCTTAGAGGACTTTGGCTCTGAGCCCCCTCTGCCACATTCTTCGGAGAGATCATATCAAAAACTATTTTTACTAAAAATGTAGTGGTAACAGGCTCCAGATGTCTGTCGTTATGTAATAGGGTTTGTTCTAATGGATCCGACTTCCAGATGTGCTGCTTGGGCTCGGGGTGTCTGCATGGCCCTGTGCAGGGTGGAGGGAGCAGCCAGCCCCGAGCAGCTCCATCAGGGCAGCACCTCCCCGGGCATTGCCTGTCCTTCCCTCAATTTAGCTGTCCTGGGCCTGGTCTTGGGTCTCGAGATTTGTTTTTGGAGGAGGTCAGAAGGAAGGGTGGGCAGTGCTGGGGGACAGGGCAGCTCCTGGAACTGGCTGAGTCTGCCTGCAGGCATCACATCACCACCACATCACTGGGAAGATGCACGTGTTCGGGGTTTCACAGTAAACAGGGATGGAGGAATTAACAAACTGACCGTGTCTGGACACCCCAGGGCATGCTGTGGGTTTTCCCAGCTGTGAGACAAATCTGGACACCATGGCTGCTTGGAGGAAGGAACCTGTCTGAGCCTCCCTTGGACCTGGAAGTGGGAAGGGAAAATGGTGGGAGCTGAGGAAAGAGACAACCCTCTTCCCACTGAGCCTGTGGGAATGGCTTGGCCAGCACCATCGGTCCCAGCACAGGGGCAGTGGTGGGACATGTGCCCATCCTGCAGGAGAAAGGCATTCTTGCAGAGCTCACTTGCAGAGCACCAGCAGGCAGGGCTGTGCCTTCCCACCTGTCTCTATTCCTCCCCATCCACACCTGATGTAAAAGCATCAGGCAGAGCCCTCGTGCAGCATCTGGTGGTGTGCTGGGCTCAGCCCTGTGCCCAGCTAGGCCTGGGCTGTTCTCCTGTGCAGAGTCCAGCGAAGGCACGAGGGAAGGGTTTTGGAGGCATGTTGGGACATGGTGGCTCCTCCTTCCCTGGGTGCAGGTCGGGGTGCTGCACATTTGGTGTCCCCGTCCCCATCCCGTGTTGCTCACAGCCTGCAGCATACAGGGAGAGCTCAAAGGCTGGGACATAGGAGATGTCTGTGTCCTAGCTGCTGCAGGATGAGCGGCGCACGCTAAGCCGGGGAGGATTTGAATTCAAAGCACGTGGCTCTGAGCCACTGCTATTAGCATCTGCTAATAAAATGCTAAGACTTATTAAGCGCCCAAATCCAGGAGGGACGTTTAAGTGGGATGTGCTTGGACTGGAAGCAAGAGGTCTGAGAGCACGGGAAGGCGGGCGGCTGCGCTCCAGCAGACCTGCAGCGAGGCCCAGGCCCTGCACTGCACTGCTGGCCCCCAGGATGGGACTTCCAAACAGCTCAGGCAGAACTGCAGCCAGAAAACTCCCCTTGGGTTTGTTCCATCTTGGTTTGAGCTTCCCTAGTGTCAAAAAAAAACAGAAAAAAAGGATATGGGACAAGTATCTTGTATGGGACAAAAATGTGTGTGGACAGGGTCCACATCCCCCTATGCATGCATTGAGCAATGGAGCTGATCAGAAATCCATCTGCTCACACACATATGAGAAGGTTTCCTTGGTTTTGTCAAAGAAATGGACTCCTCTTATTTTTTTCCCCCCTTGCTTGATATGATGAAGCCCTACCTGCGCACAGATAGCGATACAAGGAGTGGGGTGTTAGGGGATTTGTTGGAGGTGCACTCCCCCCAGCAAAGGGCCAAGAGGGATGCAAACACCAAGGCATGGCCAGAGCAGGATGCAGCAGTGGGAGGTGCAGAAAGCAGCTCTGTGAAATCAATGAATGCTGCAACGTGTCCAAGTGAAATGTGGAGATTGGTTGGAAAACCCACTGAGGGAGGATATGCATGTCTTTGATAGAGCTGGTCTGAGAAGGAATTGTGTGCAGTGGGAGAACATGGAGCCACAGTGAGGGGCACTCAGGTGACCAAGTTCCCCAGGCAGGTGGGACCTGGTGAGTTCTTGGCGTCCCTTCTTGCAGGCACAGATTGCAGCAGGAGGATGGCTCCTCCAGCGCAGCACCTCACCCTGTCCCCACGTCTGCTGCTGGCCTCCAGGAGGATTAGGACAAGGCATATCCCTGCTCTGGCTGCCTCTGAACTGGGGACAGCAGCGATGAAGGAGCAGGTAAGCCCCTTTATCTGCTTTGCTGTAACCACTCAGCATTCTACACCATGCAGGTTTGATTATCCCCCCCAGCTCACAGCCATGAGGGTACAGGAGATGCAGTAGCACAGGACAGGAGGGCAGAGCACAGCACGGGCTGTGCACCACAGCGCGTTGGAAATACTACTGCTAATTGCACAATGGGTTCCTTATGTTCCCTGGAAATACACTGTGCAGGAGGACTTCCATCCAATTCATGTTTTAGGACAAATCAAGGCAATATATTACTCAACTCGGCTCCTAAATTTGGTCATACTTTAGCTCATGTTTTCAGACGTTTGTGAGTTAGGTTGGCCAATGCCACAGAGAAAAGAGATGGGGCAATTATCCTAATTAGGAACAAATGTATTACTTCTGTGAATTATTTAGTACTTGGAAGAAGGCCTCCCCATCGCGTGACTGCTCTGCGCAGAGTTAACCCCTGCTGAGACCTCCAGGATGTCACATTTCTGGAAGATGAGAAGGAAACACAGTGCCCACCAGATTGGTGGGGCTGGAAGCCGTGCAACACAGGGAGCTTTCACAGCATTCAGTGCAGGCTTGGAGGCTCCCCTGGCATGAGGGAGCTTCCTCCCTCTGTGGGTAACAAGGACCAGCCTGTGGGGCTCCAGCACCCCCTGCCACCTTGGGTAGGGAACCATCTTCAGCACATGATGAGCAAGGTTCCTCTTGCTCCATCCCTAACTCACAGGCTACAGGTGCCAGTAAAGCCACATGATCCTCATTTAACCAATTTTTTTGTGGTTTTCCACAGCTGCACAGGCAGCTCCTTGTGATTTCAGGGACAGTGACAACCCCCTCGCGCTGGGGCTAAGTGCTCTTCCTCTCAACAAGAAATGACAGCCCCATCCCTACCCATAGTGGGGACCAGGTCCAGCAGCCACCCCACATAGCACCACAGAAAACCCAAGGCTGGAAGCTTGGCACAACTCACCTTCCTTGGGCAGCCCCTCGGGATCCAGTCCAGGGCTCTGTGATCTGGAACGGCGTGCATCAGGTTTGTTTTCTTCCTTCAGGATCTTCTGGAGCCAAGATGCAGGGCCATCAGGTAAGTTCTTCCAGCCTTCACGTAACTTCAGTTGTAATGGGTGCTAGTAGAGCATGGATGGGAGGAAGACCTTGTGGCCTATAAGAATCCTTTGTTGTTTCTAATGAGGGCAATATGCTGCATCTGTGGTAGAATGTCACATGTCTGCTATTGTTCTTCTCTTATTTATTCACTGATCTATCTATCTATTTGATTGCGTGATAAGGTTTTGATAGTTGGTAGCTGCAGAGGTGACTTTTCTCTTTTAAAGAAGTTTCCAGTCATTTCCCTGTGCTAGAAATGGGCCTTTTCCAGCTGGCTGGAAACACTGTCCTCTGCTTGATCACACTGTGCTAACAAGTGACTCTGGTTGCACTTCTCTCGGTGGCAGCTGAGTGGTCTCCCCATCTTTATCTCAAACCATGAGCTTTTTTTCCATCACCTTTTCTCCCCCACCCTACTGATGTGGGCAGTGATTGAGCAGTGTGGTGGTGCTGAGCTCATTACCGCTGTGCAGCAGCCACTGCAACCCATTAGGGAGTATCAATTACAAAATCATTAAGGTTGGAAAAGACCTCTAAGATCCCCAAGTCCATCCCCAGCCCTTCCCACCATGCCCACTGACCACGTCCCTCAGTGCCACATCTCCACGGTTCTTGAACACCCCCAGGGACAGTGACCCCACCACCTCCCTGGGCAGCCACAGTGCATCACCACTCTTTTGGAAGGAATTCTTTCCAGTATATCCAACTTGAAACTCCCCAAATTGAGGCCATCACCTCATCACCAAGCACCCTTCCGCCTGCACTGCCCGACCCACAGCACAGAGCAGGGGGAGCTGCTCCTACCCCAGTGCTTTCCTTTCGCCTTTCTTTCCTTCTCCTTTCCCTGCTTTCTCAACGAGGGCCCAGATGCCTTTCCTTTGGCTGCTCTCACTTGGCTGACAGCCCGAGGAGGCACCGAAACGCCATGTGTGAGTGCGTGTGTGCGCGATACTCATACACAGCAATGGAAGACGACCAGCGTATAAACATTCTTTACTGTTTGGGTCACAGCCCAGGGATCTGTAAGAGCTTTTGTGCAGAGTTTTGAACACAGACTAAATAGAGCGGGAGAGGGAAAGGCAGCGAGGAGGAGAGGAAGGGTGGGAGGGGGAGAGGGAAGGGGCCAGGGGCCTGGCAGGGCTCTGTACATGGTCCTGGGGACCTGAATGGCTGTGGCCCCTGGGCTGAGGGGCGATGCTGGGGGCTTGTTTCCACACATTTGCTTTTTCTGGGTTAAAATGCAAGATATATAATAATCATGTTAAAAGGAACATCCGCTGGAGGCTGAAATAACTAGGATCACAGCGCAAACCTCGTCAGAGGGCTGAAGCCCCTGTTTGGGATAGGAAGGGGGGAGGCAGCGTGGAAGTGTTTTCCAGCAGCCAACAGAAAGGACGGTCCCTCTGGAGCTAATGGGACCCATCTGGGTCCCTCCTGCAGTCGAGAGTGTTCAATGAGAAGCTATTCCTCCGACAGCCAGTTTGGCCCAATATGAAACGTTCGCAGGGAATCAATGGCCGTTGCTGGTGACACAGGAGCCAATAGCCCTGACTTCTTTTCCAGAGCCTCCACTAACACACTCGTCGTTTTGGCCTTAAAGGGACAGGCTGTGCTTTTTGCATCGATCACGCGGCGCTGAAAGGATTCCAGGTCCCAGGGAGGGGAGTGGTGGTTGTGCTGCTCTGATCCACTGGGTTCGGCACACACAAGGCCCCTGTGCTCTGCTGGGCATCCCAATGGGTCCCACTTATCTGAGCCCAGCCAAGAAAGAGCAGCCTTAGCTTGTCCCAAGTCACAGCCAAGCAGGACAGATAAATTACTGACATGAAACAGGGATTCTTCAGAACAAAGGGAAAAAAGGCAAAAGAGAGTATCAGATGAATGCAAATTACTTGGGCAATGTCTGTGGAGCAGTATTTGTTGCAAATCAGCCCTCACTGCTGCTTGGAGGAAAGCAACGCTGTTCTCCTGCCCAGCCCTGAGCTTTGCTCCCTGGAGCCTGAACGCTGTGCCTGAATGTGGCAACGTCCACAGGCACCCAGCCCATCTCGGGGGGTCCATCCTCAGTCCCATCTCCTATGGGTCACCTCCATCCGAGATCTGGTTGTGCTGGAGCCCAAAGTGCCTTCACTGTACCCTGAAGCCAATCCCCAGCAGGTGAAGGGCACTCTGCAGCCCCAGCCCTCCTGGCTGGACGTGAATCCCCACTTAAGTGGCTGCACTTATGGGCCTGCCTGGTGGTCTCCTCCCGTGGATGTGGCTTTTATCGGGGGCCAGGGAGCTGGAGAAATGAGCCAAGCATCTTGTTTCTCTTTCCCTGCTGTAGGCAGCCTGTGTTCCCACCAGCTGCTAGCACGTGGATCCAGCACCAAAAAGAAGCCTGCGAGTTCTCCTAGGAAATAAATTTTGGGAAAAAGCAAAGCACATGGCAAGATTGACCTGTGGAGGGGTAGGGGTTGTGCAGGGGCTGGGCAAAACTAAGCACAGGAGAAGGGGTGTCTGTGGCTGTCCTGAGAAAAAGGGCTCCAGTAGGACTTGGCAGCTGTGTCCCATCGCTTTGGGGGTGACGTGGAACAAAATGTGGCCGGGTGGCACCAGGTGACATCTGGCAAGGGCAGAGCCTGCCATGAGGGCAATGCAGGAGCCTATTCCTGGGCTGTGTCCCTGCTGCTCCTGCACCCGTCGCTTGCTCTGGCAGCTCCCCTTCGCTGTCTTTCCAGAGGTACTTCCAGTGGAAAGTTCTATTTAAAGGGCTTTTTTTCCCTGTCTTTTTTTCCTCTTTGGATGAGAAGCCAAAGGGCTGTAAAACGCACTTTCCCACCTAGCTGAACCAGAGGAAATGATGCTGACCAAAAGCGTAATTTACCCCTCTGCAGCAGTAACAGGCATCACCGAGCTGTGCACTGTGGCTTGGCCCATGCATCACCCGAAGGAGATGCTGAGCAGGGGGCAGGTCTGCAGAAAGGCACCAAAGGGCACGAGAAGAGCTCTGTTGCTTTCTCCTTCCCCTCCCCTTGCTGGCTGGAATACGGATCTGTGTGACGTTCCCACTCCCTGGGGCAGTGCCAGGGTCACACTGGGCTCCCTGGGCGAAGGGCAGCCAGGGCCCCCCCCCTTGCCTGGGGTACAGCACACCGAGGCACGCACTGAGCCACGCACTGAGCCCCTGAGCAGTCCCTCGGGGATTAGGCTTAATTAATGCTAATTCCTCAGCGTGCTGCGTTTTCCCAGCCTCAGCTGGTTTTAGTGCCTGCTGTGGGACCCGGCTGGGGGTCCGTTTTCTTGGTGGCCCTGGTGGGTCTGCTCCCATGGGGACAGCCACTGCGGGCAGTACTGGGCTCCTGGAGTCATTGAGACATGGTGGGACATGGCTGGGGACGGGGAGGGACAGCAAGAGCCCTGTGTTCATCTGCTGCTCGCACCAGATGGGGATCTGAGCACTGGGAGGGCAAAGTTACCCCACATCTGCAGGCACTGAGCAGTGATGCTCATGGATGAGGAGAGGATGGGGCAAATCTCTGCTTACATGGGGCTGGTGACCGCATGACTTCAGGGACCTGAGCTCTTCTGGAAGCGTGGTGGCTGAAGGCAATGCAGGATGGACCAAACCTAGGGCTGAGCTATGCCAATGCCAACACGAGGGGCAAGGGGTCAGACCCAGCTCTGGGCTCAGTTACAGTGGCACTGCCAGGGAGCACGGTGCTGGCCCTCAGGTGGCCCCAGGCAGCAGGAGAATGAAAGGCACCTGTGTCCTGAGCCCTCACAGCTCAGCAGCAAGGGGGTCTGCCCAAGCCCTGGTACGTGCCAGAGGTCAGGGCGTCTTGAGATTGCCCGCTCCCAATTAGCAGGCTGGCTGCATGCCGAGCGCTGCCGGTTCTACAGGAAGGCAGCTCCCCGCTGTGGGACTTGGCCCCCATCTTCTCCCCCCAACCAGATCTCAGCAGAGGGGACGTTTGAATTCATGGTGCAACCTTGAAACGCAGCTGCTGTGCCCCAGCAGTTCCCCTAAATGCTGTGCTCTCCCAGGCTGCCCAGTGCTCAGGATCCAGCACGTCGCCAGCCTGCCCCAGGCTCGGAAGCAGCAGTGCGCACAGCAGGCAGCAGTGCATGGTGCGATACTGGGAGAAAGCGGAGATAAAAACATCCTGTAGAGCATGAGCAGGATGGTGATTAATCCTTGGAAAAGACTAACTGACATGGCCATCAATAACTACAGTAACTTGTTATGGCTGCCTCATTCCAGCAGGATTACATGCCTGAACACCCTTAAAACATCTAATGAATGTCATTTTGGTTTTACTCTCGGTGCTCATGCAAGTGAAGCACTTGGCGGTGCTGGCCAGAAGCATGGGGAGAGCTTCCCACGTACCGACCACCTCTGCGCCAGCCTGAAACGTCCCTGGCGGGTCTCCACCAGAACCCCACTGTCACCTGCGGGTGGCTGCGTGCTGGCTCTTGGTGACCGCAGGTGGCCCTGGGTGCCATCCTGCAGGAGGACACTTGTCATGGATGGCGACCTGAGCACAGTGCTGTAGTTGGGCAGAGCACGGGTTGGGTCTTCCTCCTTTGCCCGTGTTGGCAAATGTTGCTCATGTTGACCACGTTGCCCACGTTGCCATGCTGCCCATAGTGGTTCTATGCTTATGCTCATGCCAGGAACCTGGCCCTATGGGCAGCTCACACCAGCCTTCCCTGTCTCCCTGTCCCCAGAGCCTTGCCTTTCCCCGTTAGCCGAGGATCTTCTTGCTGCTTCTTGCACTCTCAGCCTCATATTTCAAATTCCTTCTGAGCCAGATCTGGTTTTCATTTAAACATATTGCATTTGAATATATATGTATGTATATAATACAATGAGAAAAGGATTTTCAAGGTAATAAATGGAACATGCGAGCCTAATTATTCAGGATGACCCAATGCCATTCAGTAAGTCCAGAGCATTGTTTATATTGGCCAGACGAGAACAAGATATCATTGGATATGGTCATTACTCTTTCGAGATTTCAATATACATACATTGTCAGGAGTCTCTGAGTTATGAGGTCCTCCATGCTGGAGGAATAAACACACAGGGCAGTGAGCCTGGGATGCATGCAGCTGATGGCAAATCCTGCAACACAGCACAGACCGACCCCGTGGCACAGGCCGGGGTCGCGGCCACGGGTCAGGATTCCCAACAGGACCCTGGGGCCATGGTGTGGTGCAGGGGTCCTGGGGCTGCAGATGCTCTGCACACAAGCAGGGCTGTGGTCTGGAGGTATAAATCACCCCAAAGACAGCGTTTCTCTAACTTTGCACCGATGCACAGCGAGGCTTTGGCTGCCTTCTGTAGAGCGCCGGCTCCAAGGTCTGCGTGGCTGGGAGCCCAGCGGGGCTCTGTTACTCTGATTTCACAGCAGGGATGGCCAGCCCCTGTAATTATCCTCTTTTAACAAGGCAATGTTTACACCTATGAGAAGGGGTCAGCTCCCGATGTGCTCGTGGCGGTGAGGAGCAGAGTACGGCTGATGGCGGCTGGAGCGCTGCAGTGACCACAGCGGGGAAAGAGAAATGGGGAGAAAGAAAGAAGTGGAGATAGGGAAGGTGATCGTACAGCCCGGATGGAGAATGCCACTTGTGATCTCTGTCCCAATTCCTGCTTCCCAGCCCTCCTTGCACTCCTCCCAGCCAGCACGAGCATCCCTAGGAGCGCACGCACAGCTGGGAGCTGGGTGGTTGTTGGATCTCCTAGCTCCTGGGCTATTCCATGTCCAGATCAGCTAATTTTAAAGCGAGCAAGCAAAGGCCAAATGACAAATTGTTTGGGAGGCCCTACGGCAAGAGGTTGGAGTTTTATGAGCACCAAGGGCACCGTTGCTGCCATTAAATCTGTGGACATAGGGGAAAAATAAGGCCTGATTTATTTGGTAACAGTAAAAAATATTATCCAAGCTATAATTTATTGATTGTTGCATCCTCACGGCTTTCAGGGACTCTCTCTTGTGCATATGGAACATATACATATTTTTCCTTATATATGAGGCTGAACACAGCAGCACTCCTGCATTTGAGGGGTGCTTGCGTGGTCTGTTGGCCATGGCGTGGGGGCTGCGGTGCTGATGGGCCAGGAGCGGGCTGCCCTGGGGATGGCATGTCCTGGTGTGGGCTGGCAGCGATGCTCCTGCAGGATCAGCATCTGTCCTCCCCCTGCACCCTGCTGGACACTGCATCACCGGGTTGCTCCGTGCCCTCCTTCCTCTTGGTCCTCTCTGGGAAGCTGTGCTACTGCTAACGAGCTGGGCTGCTGGCGGCAGAGCTGGATGCCTGGATCTGAGTCTGGATCCACTGGGGAGGTGTATGTCGGAGCCACGCTTCTTCCAGCCCCGCTCCAGCATTGCTGGGGTCTGCAGGACCGAGTGGAGTAGAGGTGTGTGCGCTTGTGTGAGCAGAGCTACGCTGGAGCCCTTTGCGGTAAGAGTGCACCAAATCCCCCAGCACAGCTGCACGCACAGCACTGGGATCCTGCTCTCTCCCATCTGGGCCCCTACCACCACTGCCACAACCTCAGGGATGCTGTGGGCTGCCCCCGGGGCTGGTGATGCTGTCTCCCGGTTCCCATGACCCGGAGCAATGGAGCAATGGAGCAGTGCTGTCCTGGGGAAGGACAGAGCAGTGCGAGTCCCCTGTGCAGAGCAGGGAGAGGGCAGAGCTGCGTGGGTTTGTGCTTTGCAAACAGGGACATGTTGCTGCTCTCCTGCTCCAAGAGCTGCAACCCCATGCTGCGTTAGGACCCCCGGAGCCATCACCTCTGGGTGGTCCCAGTGCTCACCCCCACCTGCTCTCAGCTGCGGGCTGTGCATGGTTTTCATTTTCCAAAGCAAACAAGGGCTCGGTGGCTCCCTGGGAGGGGGCAGTGGACCCGGCTGGATCCTTACCTGGCTCAGCTGCAAGGCTCTGCCAGGAGCAGAGCATGGCATGGCAGGTATGGGAGAGCAGTGCGGGAAGGCCATGGGGCTGGAGGCTCATGGACGGCCTGTCTGGCTGGGGGAGAGCTGGGCTCTGCAGGGACAGCTGGAAATCACTGCAAGTCATGCAGTTGTGTTTCCAGATTTTTTTCTCTAACCATCAAATAATACCACAAGAAAAAAAAAAAGCAATATAGAGAGCACAGTTTTTAATCCTCTTTGCTTTCCTGGAGAAAGCTTCTCTCTACCTTTCTGTCTGCATTTTAACTCACTCCTGCTCCCCACCAGCACGGATTCACTGCAATCTGCAGCACCTCAGCCCCTCCCGGAGCCCAGGGTGTGCCTGGGGCTGCTGGGGCACAGTGAAGTGCCCAGCTCCTGCTGCCTGCTCTGGGGAGAGCACAGGGGATAGCACCAGGGAGTGCAAAACCGCAGCATGGCTCATTTGTTTTCCTTGGTTTGGGAGCAAAAGCCAGGGGTCACAGTGGGTCACGCAGACCACCCACAGCCCTGTGCAGTGTCATGGGGCTGTGCTGTCCCTCTGCATGGAGCTGTGGCCAGGCACTGGTTGCAGTGTGGGTATCGCCCGGAGATGGGTGATGGAGCCCGGGCAGTGGGGCTGTGTCTGCCCACAGTGGGGCTGTGGGACTGCTGCACGGCCCGTCTGTCCTCCAGCATCTGGAAATGAGGCAAGGAAAGCATTTGTGAGTGGGAGGGAAGAGGATGGACACTTCTATCGGGGTGGGAACGCAGGGACAAGATGGATCACTGCGCGCTCCCCCTGTGTGTGCGCAGAGCTCCTGCCTGTGGCACAGACACAGCGCGTCGTGTGTCCCCGTGCACAAACCCCCGCTCATTTAGAAACCACTGAGGGAACCTGGTGCAAGGGATGCCCTGATGGGTGCCTCTTCCTGAGCCTCTGATGCGTGGGGGAAGGGGATGTGGTACCTGAGAAGATCAGCAGCAAAGGGGTCCTGAGAGTGAGGAGTGCCTGCTTTGGCACTGCATTAAAACAACAAGTGCTTTCTCCCTCTCTCTTTTTCCCCCTTTAGAACCATTTGGCGGCAGTGCCTTTCAAAGTGCTTGCAGCTCAGCTGGACTCAGGGCAAAGCTTCGTGCCACGGGTCTCCCTGCAACATGTGGGTCTCTGGAAGGAGCCCTGGGGATGCACCGGGGATGGGGAGCACTGGCATGGCCCCCCCCTCGCTGGGAGCAGGCAGAGGGCACGGAGCAGCCCTTGCTGTGCCAAGGGAGAGGAGCAGCCTTGGCACTGGTGCAGTTTTCCCTTCCCACAGCAAAGTGCCCAAGCGCTGCCTATATTTAGACACCGGGATTTTTTAGGAAATGATTCTCTTTCCTCCCTCTCTCCCAGCACATGAATATTTATCCCCGGCCATCAGCATTCCTGCAGGAATTCCTCTTTCTCCTGCTGCCGCCGAGTGCAGCGCAGGGCTGGGGTGAGGAGGGGGGCAGCCCCTTTTCATTTCCAATCCCCCCATCCTCGATGGAGAGCAAACATTGTTCTTGCACAAAGGCGGGCATTGTGGCAGGGCTGGGGATACGGGGGGGGATGGAGCGCAGGCGGGAGGGCGGCACGGGAGAGCCCCCGGAGAGGAGGGCGGACGGGATGTGAATGTAAATTCTGTAAATATTTTCTTTAAGGTGCTGTGCGTAATCCCAGGAAATAGATCCGGTTTCATGAGGAGCGGGGCTGTGCTGAGAGTTTCTCCCCATCAACCCAAGCCCTGGTGAAGGGCTGCAGGGCACCGGGGTCTCCAAAACACGGGGAGCACCCAGAGAGCCCTGCCCTGTCCTCTCCATGAATGTCCGTGGGATGACAGCTCTGGGAGGGACATTGCCAGGAGGAGAGGGATGCTCCCATCTGACCTCCTCAAGCCACCCCTGCTTGGGGCTGGAGCTGTTTGCGTGCTGCCCAGAGTGCAGCAATGGGAAAGCAAAGGTAAATGGGTTTCGAGTGATGCTGCTATGGATGTATGGCCCTGCTACCACCCTGCCCATGAGCTGCAGTGGGGGCAGGTTGTGCAAAGGCACGGAGTAGGACCCTCTGTCAGGCTGTGCCCACAGCCCGGACATTGCCTGCTGACAGCCAAAAGTGCAAGTGCTGCTTCCCCAAACCTCGCCTTGGGCACTGTGCCAGCAGAGCCATGCACCATGGCCAGGGACCATGGCTGCCTCCTGTGATGTCCTCACAATGTCCCCATGGCAAAGTGAAGCAAAATTGTGCAGCACCATGCACAGGAACCTCTATTCCTAAGGCAATCCCAAATCCCACGATCCCTCTCTTTGTGATTCCCAGCCCTCACGGGGCTCCCTGTTGCCACCAGCCCCAGGAACAGGCACCATTCCCTGTGACATCCATCCCACAGGGCTCTGGGGAGGTCAGAGGTATAAGCACGTGGCAGAGGAGACTAGGGAGGTGCAGGGAGGGCCGCTGAGCGGGGTGCTGCACCCCTTTGCTGCTGGCTGCGTCCTGATGCAGCTCATTCTCTTGCCCTGGAGCATGATCTGGGAGCTGAAGCGGCCCTATGGCACAGTGGGCAGCCTGGCTCAGCCCTGCTGGGGGGCCCTGCACTCTGTGTCCACTGGGAGCCCCCTCACCGGGTAGCCCACCTGGGCAGCCCCAGCCTCACATGTGGCCTCCAAGCAGCCGCAGAATGGGTTTCAAATTTCACTTTCCATGTTTAAAATCTCCTCTCCCTTCTCATTTCCTTTCCCTTCCTTCCCCAGCAGATGTGCTAACCCTGGCTCCAGCCAGTCCCAGCCCGTCCCGGGGTGGCTGGTGGCCCCGCTGGGAGCAGGGCTGGGCAGTGCCTCGCTGTGTGCCGGTGCAGGCAGCCTGGTGCTCGCACGGCCATTCTGTAAGCATCCCTCACCTCGCAGGTACCCAAATGCTGTGACCTCTCCATCCCGAACCCGCGCAAGCACTGCATCTCGTATGAGCACTGCAGCTGTCAAAACAATATGGTTTTGGCCAAAAACACCAAATAAAGAGTAGAGTGCAGGAACCTGCCCCTCCTGGCACCCCGATCCGCTGTGACCCCCATCCCGATGGCAATCTGGGCACATTGCACCGCCCCAGCCGGGTTTGGCTCAATACAGAGGGCTGGAGGGGCATGGGAGGGTGTGGGAAGGGGCCGCAGATCGGGGCTGATAGGGCCTGGCACTTTGGCAGAAGTTTCTAGGACAGTTTGTACAGTGTCCGCCCCATACAATGGCCGTGTCTCGCCGCCGCGCTGCAGCTCTCATTTCCATGAGCGAGGAATTCAAGCGAAAAGTAAACAGGAAAAAACGTTACATCTCACAGTTTATAAATATGCGCAGCGTTATTTAGGCAGTCAGGCCAATTTGCACAGATGCCGTGTATATGCTGTGACAGATCCCCGTGTTGCTTCGCAGCCACCCCTCGTGAATGGGAAGCAGCGCTGGTTCCTCGCCATGTCTGTGTGAAATATCGGCATCCTGGCTGCGAGTGGGAGTGCTGTGGCTCTTGGGAACAGGGCTGGGAGCTGATGTGAGTTGTTTGCACGTAGCGCTGCGAGGCTCAGGCCCCTGTGTTCCCAGCTCGAGCTGCAGGAGGCTTTGGGAAGAGGCAGGGGTGTTTGCATGGGGGTTTCAGGGCGAGGGGAAAACTCATTCTGGGGGCATTGGTGCACATCCCCACAGAGAGGATGGGTGCAGGACCCCGTTCCCTTGTCCCAGGGGTTCAGGCAGGGCAGACAAATCCCAAACTCCATGCAGGGCACCCAAACCTTGCTGCCCCTGGGAAGCGGGGGCCCAGGGAGCATTCCGCTCACCTCCCCCCAGCATCACCCAGAGGCACCCTGGTCCTGTGCCAGTGCTGCAGAGAGAGACACTGTGACTGCGCTTTTCCAGCAAAGCCCCTTCCTCCCCCCTTGCCCCCAGAGGTTTATTCAAGCTGACAGCTGGGTGACTTGCTCGTTCCAAGCGACGTCTTAATTACGGGACGTCCTCCGTGGGGCTTTGGGCTGTGGCCGGCAGAAGGAACTACTCCCCCAAGCAGCACCGAGCCGTGCGGGCAGCTCACACAGTGGGGATATTGTTTTGGCCATTGCCTGAACAGCCCCAGCCTCTCAGCTGTAAAATTACCTAGAGGATAACTAAACAAACCCCAGACAAACACTCCTTTAAACGCGCTGCATGCTTTGCAGTGGCGGTTTCCCCCTGTGTGCTCTCCGGGTTTTCTTTTCCTTCCGCTCACGGGCAGCACTTTCACTGTGCCACAGAGAGGTGTTGAGGGAGAGGTGACACGTGGAGGGCTGGGGCACCGTGGGTCATTCTGGACCAGGCTCAGCCCCAGCCCTGCTGTCAGGGCTGGAGATCTCATGGGTGAGGAACCTTCAGGAGCAGAGATACTTTGGGCTGGCTGGTGCCAGATCTGGTCCAAAAGGTTCTGTCCTGACCCGCTGCCTTGGGAACGGCATCTTCCCCAAAACTAAGAGGATCTGGTCTCTCCAGCTTGGCCCAAATCCTGCTGAATGCCATGGAAAAGCTGCCCCAGACTCCAGCATCACGCACAACCCAGTGGGACCACGGATCTCCTGGGGCTGAGATCAAGCATTAAGAGATGACAAAGCCCCTCTGGGCAGCAGGGGAGGTCAGGACAGGTCTCCTCCAGGAGGTTTCTTCTCTTGCCAGCTACCCCCAAAAATAGGAGAGCAGTTTTGGCGGAGCAGCTCTCAGAGCCAGCGTCAGCATTTCCTGACTCAGTGTTGATTTCACAGATTAAAGCTGGTTGAAAAGGTCCTGGTGGAAATCCAGCCAGCATTAATTTGGGGAAGGAAAAAAAAAAAAAAAAAAGAAAAGTTGAGGAATTTCATTTGAGTTTGTTCTAAGGGGAAGGGCTGTGCTCTTCCCACCCAGAAGTTTGTTTGCTCTCGAAATCTGTGTAATAAACACACACGTGTCGAGTTCCCACTGCAAGTGATGAGCTGCCTTCTGCTGCAATTGTCACAGCGTTGTTTTTGGTAAAAGCAGAGGATTTGGGTCAGTCTGGGGCTGTGCCTTTGCTTTCAGGTCAGCGCGTGAACCTCTGACATGCAGTGTTAATAACTACACCAAAGTTTCCACGTTGGCATGAGGGCTGCAGCACAGACTGGGTCTGGCACAGGGACGCTGTGTGGGATTTCAGAACCAAATCTCCACTCCATCCCCAAATGAAGGCACGGGGACATGGAATAAACCCTTGTGTTCCCGTGGGTGGAGGGGCTTTCCTTCTGCCCTTCCCGACCGCTCAGACAGAGCACGGCCCCGCGAGGACGCGGGTGGGAACCCAAAACGCAGCACTGCAGTGTGTGCTCTGCAAATATCCGCAGCCCCATTGAGGCAGATCCCAACGTTTGGCAGATTCCTGAGATCAGGAAATTCCTTGAGAGTTCGGGAAGCCCTCCAAGCCCGAACCCAAGCTATTTCACTTGCAGCAGATATCGAGTTCTCTTCCCCTTTTATTTTTTTGGTGGTGGGTCAGTGGGACCTTGGCGAGTGCGTGAGAATAAGAGCAGCAAAACAGTGCGGAAGGCCAAGGGCAGACACGGGGCTGCAGGAACAGCTGCTCGCAAAGGGAAGCGGTACGGCCAAGGCTCGGCCGCGTGGTCCCAGCACTGAGCAGGGCTGGAGGCAGCCCAGCAGGTATCAGTTACGCTCTTCCCCGCTCCTTCGCGCGTGCAGAAAGCACTGCCTGTTATTTATGGCCGTTCCCACTGCACACGCTGCACGCGTGATGCGGGGTCGGCTCGGAGGACGGGGCAGGGCTGGGGGACATCACCCCCTGGGCCCAGCACACCCAGCCCGAACTGCCTCTCAGCTCCAGCTCCTGCGGAGCTCAGCCCTCTGAGCAGCGGGTGGGATGCCGGGCAGCCCCTGGGCTCTGCAGGACGGTCAGAGACAGGGCTCGAAGGTCACGGTTAGCTCAGCTGTGCCTTGGCACCGGCTCCTAAAAGACAGCAAAAAGGTCAATTCATACAAGTGTCCTTCAGTATTCCCCAGGTCCCAAAGGAAAAGTATTTGCTTTCCGCTTCTGTGGTATTTTTCTTCCACCGTGTGCAGCAGTGAGGTCACCGAGCAGGGCTTTATGGCGAAGTCCCTGGGCTGCTGCCATCAGCTTAAGGAAAGGCAGGAGATGGCCCAGCTGAGCGTGTGGCCAAGGAGGAACGTGGACCTTCCCAAGAGCTGGAGGCACAGCTCTGCAGAGCGCATCCGCTCTCAGCACAGAATCCAGCCAAGCCCTGGAGAAGCGATCAGACACACTGGTTTGCAGCATTTCCTTAAACCAAAACACCAGGCTGCCACTCCTTCCACTTCTAGTTAAACATTGCTCGCACCAGGGACAGTCCTTAGGCAAAAGCATAGTGGGGGAGAGATGGCAAGGACCACCTGAAGACCTCTGAGCCCCTGCAGCAGCATGGAAGGAATGGAATTATTTGGCTAACACACAAGGCCACCTTCTGTTGCAGACCTCAGCTAGGATATGGCAGAGCTGCTTTAGAGGAGCCTTCCGAAGCACAACCTACAGCCCCATAGCCATGCAGTTTACCAAACCCTGGGTTCCTCAGTTGCTGCAGACCTCAGGATAATGTGTTGGGATAGAAGAGGCTGGGAAAGGCTTTTCTAAACCCTATCCCACCCATGGGACCTCCCGCCTGCCTCTCGCCCTTGCTAAGTCCACCCTGCCAGCCCTGCTGGAAGAAGGACACCAACAGAGCAACCTGTGTGCCCCCAGCAGAGCACTGTAACCCATGGCTGACCCCCCCAGCCCCAGCCCCAGCCCCAGCCCCAGCGTGTGCTGCTGCCGCCGCTGCTCTGGCATTTTTATGAATGGCCGTGAGCCCGGGGAAGAGATTTGAGCATGGATTTGGAACAGCTCCATCCCTTCTACCGCACGCGCTAATCTTGACAAATGATCAGCGTGTGGCTTTCAGAACCAGAGATAAGGCCGTCCGAGCGCTTCATGTCCCTGCACTTTCCCACGAAGAAAGGGCCCTTGTTCTCAGACTGCAGCCCCCACTGCCCCCACCCCGTGGAGAGGCTCCTGCTGCGAGCACCAGCTCGGCCCCTGTGCCTGCGAGACCCCTCCGAACTGGCCAACAGGAGCCGTGGCTCGTGCCCAGCCTGGTCCATCCCCATCCCCAGCCCATGCACCGGGAGCTGTGGTGTGACAGAAGCGTGTTCTGGGAGCAGTGGGAGCTCCCAACCCCCCGGCTGGGGACAGTGCTGCAGGTTGGCCTCAGTGCCGCCCCAGCTCCTGCTGGATGTGCCTCTGGGAAAGCTGGGATCAGAAGTCTGCCTCTCCCACAGACACAGACCCACAGCCAGGGGAAAAGGCCTCGGCCAGCGCCAATGCAGAGAGCACTTTGATCCATGGGAATCATGCCCTGCTCAGCCTCTAAATTGGGCTGCTCTCTGGGCTTGCCACTTTGGGAAATGAATTTGTACTCTGAAAAATTCAGCCTGGGAGAGCTCTTGGGAAGACATCCAGTCCATTTCCCTACTCCAAATTGGTCTGGACAGATTTTTTTTTATCTAACCTTTCCTTTAAGATCTCCAGATGGCTCGATACGGTCTCCTCCAGGGCTATATTGATTTTACTACCAGAATATCTCTTTTATTAATACTCAGCTCAAATTCCTCTTGCTGGGGACATGCTCCTGTCCCTTTGGGGGCACAGAGGGCAGCTGTGTTCCACCATTGCACTTCACCGTCCCGTGGTGGCTGAAGATGGCAGGGCCAAAAGACGGGGATGGGAGCAGTGCTGCAGAGCTCCTGGAGCAGCCTGGAACCCTTCAACCTTAACACAGGAATGCAGGGGAGTGTGAGGTGCAGCCACCAAACATTGTACTCAGGTGGGAACGGGGGTCGGAGCTGCCAGTTTGCTGACCCATGAAGGGAGGCAATTATTTGGCTGGTGGGGCCATGCAGGTGTTAATTAAAAACCACGTGGAGCAGAATGAGTCAGTGTTTGGTGTCACCCGCTTGTGAAATTGGCCCTGCCACCCTGCCTGCCCTGGGGCAGAGGAGGGGAACTGCTGCCCGTGGGACATCTGCTCCTGCTTCCGTCTGGGCTCCTATTGCTGGGCACCTCTGGGCGCAGGGATGCTCACAGTGGCAGCAATGGGCACAGCCCCCAGTGCCAGGCCCCACTGCACGTTCCCTAGTGCAGTCTTGGTTTGCCCAGCAGCTGGATTTCACGCCCAGCAGCAGCTCTGACATGGCTAGCCAGGCACAGGAGAGCTTTTCCCATGGTTTGGGGCATCCATAAGGGCTCTCTCCCATGTGGATTCTTTGATGTCTTATAACAGAGTTGAGGCTAAATCCATTTCCTCAGTTGGGACCAAAGCTTGGCTCTTTCAGGTCTACCCAGATGCTTTTTTTTTTCCACAAAACAATTAGAGAACCGAGCCACATACTGAAATTTACTCTCCCTGAGGACCTTGCTATGAAGTCTGGCAGAAAGTGACCTAGCATTTCAGAAATGGGGTTGGACAGGGGGGCAGACAGACCGACAGGCACATACAAGCGTGGTGGCTCACACCTCCTTCCCATGGGAGGTGGCTCCTGAGCACCAAGCAGCCTCCTGGCTGCCCTGCCGTGCCCAGCTTGGGCTGCAGCAGCAGGGCCGGGGGCTGCAGGAACTGTGAAGTGGCAGCAGATGTTTTTTCCTGAGGCCTCAGACACACACGTGCAGCACGCTGTTATTAAAACTGGATCGTGCTCCCTGCACACAGGGAAAAAAAATTAAGGCTGTATGCAAGGTTACTTCTCGGCTTTGGCATCCAGCATTAAGCCGTGCAGGCTTGGTAGGCTTGTGTTTGCTATTACAGAGCAGCGCATAGACTGTCCCTCCTGCATACTGCAGCGGCCTGGGACTATGGATTTTCTTCTCTCGCTTCCCCCCACCCCATGGCAAAGGCTCACACCGAGGTTGGGGGGGTGCTGGGTCCAACACCCCCGTGGTTAATGGTGTGGTGTCGGGGCACGGTAGGGACCTGCTGCTGTGGGGCACCTGTGTGTGGGGGATGCGGTGTGGGATAATGGGGATCTGAGGAGGGGTAGAAGAGCAGGGCCGGCTTTCAGAAACCACCTAGGGAAGATGCGGTCCTGCGGGCATGGGCAAAGGGTCCCAGTGCAGCCCTGGCCATGCAGCTGCACCCCCGGGCTGCACATCTGGGTACCCGGTGAAGCAAAGGGGAACTTGGAACCGAAGGTGAATCTTCGCGGGAGGGACGATGCTGGCTCTGGAACTCTTTCTCCTTCTGAAAAGCCCAGGGGCTGGGTTCACTGGCTCTGAGCGAGCTGGGCGCTGGTGCGACCGGGACAGCAAAGGCTGCCTCGGTCGAAGGGGTTCCCGCAGCCTCCCCCAGAGCTCTGGACGGCGTCCCGCAGCTCCGCGCCCTGCCCGGCTCCGCGCTGCTGCACCTGCTGCCCGCGGGGCAAACGCCCGCAGACGGCAGCGGGGCGGG
>NC_034427.1:4720852-4735259 GCF_002078875.1 Numida meleagris | reverse complement strand
AGGGCAGGGCAGGGCAGGGCAGGGCAGGGCAGGGCAGGGCAGGGCGGAGCGGAGCGGAGCGGAGCTCCGGCCCCTCCGCAGCGGAGCTCGCGGCCACCCCGTCCCCGTTCCGCCGGGCTCGGGACCATGTGGCGGGCGTTGCGCCGCGGAGCTCTGCTCGCCTGCTTCTCCCTGGGGACGCTGCTAGCCCTCGCCGATGCCAAAGGTACTTTCTACCCCCCCGCCGCCCCCCTGCCCTACGGCGGCAGGTACAGCCTCTACACGACCGGCTCCAGCCCCCAGCTCGGCAAGCCCGTGGGCAAGCACAAGTAAGCGACCGTCGGGCATCGCGGGGCGGGCACCGACTGCCCTGGGCTGGGGTCGGTTGTGTCCCCGAAAGGGACTGGGATCTGTGCGCGGGTCCCGCAGGGACGCGAGTGCTGCGGTCTCTGATGGGATGGGGGCAGGGAGGGGGTGCGGACGGGGCTGCGTGCGTCTGTATGGGGCTTACTGGGACTGAGATGTGTTTTTAAGTAACCTGGAAAGCTCAAGCAAGAGAGGAATGCAGCCTTTGCGTGTTCGGTACGCTTTTTCCATTCCCCTGCAAAAAGGGCGTTATGTTCGTGGGGGCTCTCTCTCTGTGCTTGCTTGATAGAGCAATTTTGTATCTGGCCCCTCTGAAAAGGGGTGGATGTGGCTTTACGAACACGCTGAAATGAATAAAGTAACACTCAAAACGAACAATACTGGCAGTGCCAATGGGAGCTTTCCAAACCCTGTAACATTTTCCAGCTGCTCACCCTTAAAACATCAGGCTGCAGCTATAAAGCTGCTTGCCACAGGTGGGTGAGAAGGAAAGGGGTTTCTGCAAAGGGGAGCGAGCCAGAGCCATCCCAACCCAAGCAGCCACAGGCGTGCACTGTTCATCAACAGTGGCTAGCAGATCTGCCTGTGTTGGCTACTAGCTTACTTAGAGAGGAGGCTTGAGGTGTTTAAAAGCGAATCCTGGATTTATGGATAGAGAGTGATTCTAAATTTCCACATGCACACATGATCTCCCTTCCATCCAGCTAAGAGAAGTTGTTGGCCTTAATTTTAGAGTAGCCTCGTGCATGGATAAGTGACTCACCCCGGAGCAGCGATCTGCAGCACTGAGCCCTGCACATGCCTGGGGCATGGCAGCCTCTCACCAGGGTGGTGGGGCTGGAAATGATGGGAATCTCTGTGGTTATCCCAGGGGTGCAAGGAGAGCCCTTGGAGAGGGGCTGGAGAAAAGGAGATGCACTGTGTCCTCCTGCCTTGCCTAATACCTCCCTGACCCAGCAGCTCTCTCTGGCCCATCTGCTCTGTCCCGCTGACCCTCCATCACTGCTTCTGCCCTCTTCTCCTCCCGCTCTGCCATCTGCTGCATCCCCACCCTCAACCCCTGCCTCACCACACGTCCCTGCTGTCCGCCCCCATGGACTGCATCCATCTGCTCCGGCCAGCAGCGTGCCTCCAGCAGAGCAGCCTTTGCTTCCATCTGTCCGGCAGGACTGTTGCATCCTTCCTTCCAGCTGTCTCTTCCTTGCTCTGGAGCTGGTGCTACCCAGTGGCACTCAGCTGCAGTCATGGTAGCAGAAGGGAGGAGGCTCTGCTCCTTACACTGCTGCTCTGAGGAACCTGAAGAGGTTTCTTCAGGGATGATGATTCCCAGAAGCCCCATTGGTGAGGGGGTCTGCTTGTCTTGCTGAGCACAGCTCTGGGTGACTGGGGGCTGTCTTGCTGTTCCCCTGGGGTAGGAGGTGACACTGCATTGCTATGCTTTCCCCCTAGGAGCTACTGTGCCTATGTGGTGCAGCGCAATGTCACCTGCACGCTGCAGGATGGTGCCGAGAGCTACGTCAAAGCTGAGTACCACAAGTGCAGCTGGGGCCCCAAGTGTCCGGGGAAAGTGCTGTGAGTATGGGGACACAAAGGGGCTGGAGGGCTGCTCTTCCCTGGTGGGGGGATGGGGGGGGAAAAGCAGGGCAGGCTGAGGGTTGCTGCCACGGAAAATATTTGCAAAACTTTCTACTACCTCCTAAATGCTGTGCTGGAGCAGGGCAGGCAGTTGGGCTTTGTGCTCACCCCCTGGGCAGGGATGCCCTGCTGTGGAAATACCATGTTCCCATGTCCTCCCTGCCCCTGCTGGGAGTAGGAGCACCAGGAAAACAGGGCTGGAAGGGACTACCCTGGGAGCCAGGCCTGCAGAAGGTGTCTGCCTGCTGGAGTCCTTGCTTCATGCCACTGGTAGTGGCTGTCACTGCAGCATCCTGCTCTGCTGCTGGCCCTGGAACCTGCGGGCAGAAGAAAGGACCACAATTTGGCAGCTTCTAGGAAGAGGAACTGAAGAGAAGAGCTTGTTTTCCAAAGGTGTTTGAAACTGCTCTGTGTCTTTGGGAAACTGATGCTGAGAAATGTTAAAATGATTCAAATAGTGGAGGATTTGTGTTTTCTTTTTCCTTCTCCCCTCACTGTGAGCTGACTTCTCTGTGTGGCTCCTGCTGCAGAGGCTGCAGCCTGGGCAGGGACACTGGGGATGTTTCTGGGACAGTTACAGTGCTCAGACAGGGGCTGCCCCATGTGATGGATTGATGAGAACACTGCTCTGCTCCTTGCTGTCCTGCTCTGTAGGATGCATGCGAGGTCTCCTCTGAGACTTTCTGCTGAACAGGCTGAAGAACAAGGGCTTGATTGTGCACGTTGTTTCAAAACAAAAAACTTCAAGATTCTCAGCTCCTGGTAAATTAAAATCGGAGCTTTGCAGAAGGCAGTTTCAAAGCACTGGCATTGTGGAGGTGGCAAGGGATGCACAGTCTCTAGCCCCATGAGATGTGGTGGGGGCAGATGCTCGCTGGGTCCTGTCCCAGCCCTGCTGGCAGCAGGGCTCTGGGCTCTTCCTGGGAAAGTGCATGGGGAGCTGGGAGTGCACAGCCCTCCCTGCTGTCTTCTCCCTGCCTGCGGGAGGTATGAGCTCACAGGGGCTTTGGAGTCACTTCCATCCTTTTCTACTTGTGCTCCTCTGTGTTGGAAGTTGCCCGACTGTTTAACATCTGTCACAGTGGTCATCTGTTGTGGGACCAGAGCAATATACTTGCTGCTGCTTTTCCAAGCTAACAGCAAGAGTCCAATGTTTTAAAAAATGATAATAAATAAAAATCACTCCATGCCTCACTAACAAAGAAAACCCTCTCCATGAAGTACAATGGCACCTGGCTTTCACACCTCATGGTCCAGTTCTGGGGAGGCTCGGTGCTGCTTTAGCAGTGCTGGCTAATGAGCTGTGTTCCTAGGCAGGCATTGCTGGTGCTGCACTGAGCGTTGATGCAACAAGTGGGAGTGGGTGGGCTGTGCAATGTGGGTCTCAGCCAGGCCCTCCTTACACCCAACAGGACCCATGGCCCCACTCTTCTTTGTTACTCAGAACTGAAGCTGCCTCTCTAAACTGCCTTCCCTTTTCCTCCCTTCTCCTGGAAAGGTACCGCACCTTCTTCAGACCCAGGTACAAGATTGGCTACAAGACAGTGACGGAGCTGGCCTGGAAGTGCTGCCCAGGCTTCATGGGTGAAGGCTGCCATGACAGCCCCACTGACCAGCCCGGCCTGATGCCCCAGCACCCTGGCCCCAAGATGCCCCCTGGGCCAAAGATGTTTCCGCTCCCCAGAGTGCCTCCCCACCCAAAGAGCCACCCCGACCTGTTTGCAGGACCAAAGAAGAATCAATATGGTGAGACCTTGCTCTTGCTTTGCGCCATGTTACTGCACCACTGGCCTTGGTCACAAACCTCCCAGCTTCATGTTCCAGCACAGGGCATGAGTCTGGCAGACCTCGGGTGGGTGAACTCTGTGACCAGAGGCCTGACCTCTGATTGTTTTGAGGATCACTTACTTTCCTTACCTGCGATATTTCAAAATGTGTGGCTTCAAAACTGCTGTACCTTATTGCTTTAAAGCTAATAATAGTTTGAGAGGGAACGGCCTCAAGTTGTGCTGGGGAGGTTCAGGTCAGATATTAGGAATAACTTGGTGATGCATTGGCACAAGCCACCCAGGGAGGTGGTGTAGTTACCATCCCTGAAAGAAAGGAGGTCCTCCCCATCAAACTGAATAGAGATACTAGGTGGAGGGAGGAAGGGTGAGGTGATGTTTGGCTGAGACAAATTGGTGGGAGCTGATCTCAGCAAGGAGAAGGGCTGGAACTAGATGATCCCTTCCAACCCAAGCTGTTCTATAAGAAGATGAAAAGGACTTGAACCAATTAGAAGCTCAGGATGAAGGAAAAGGACACTTCCCTGACTGTCTCCTCTGTTCCCTGCAGGCAGGAAGCTGCCTGGCCTGGTCGGGGACCGCCTGGAGCGGCTGGAAGAGGAGGTGCGGCGCCTGGCCCAGGCCTACGACAGCCTGCACGTGCTGGTGAGCGGGCTGGGGGACCGCCTGCGCCTGGCCATCCAGGAGGACACCACCAAGATGATCGGCTCGCTGATGAACAGCCCCGGCACACCCGACTCCTCCGTGGGCTTCGGCATCATTCCTGACGGCCTGGTGGACGTGGCGGACAAGGCCGACGTCGCTTCGTATCCGCCTGTTGGGGAGATCCTGACCAAAGTGGCGGAGGTGAACGACGTGCTGAAATCCAAGGTGGATCTGCTCCACGAGGTTCGTGGCATGGTGCTGGAGCACGACGGGCAGCTCAAGCACCTGCTGGAGGCGGCCCGGCCTTCACCCCTCACCTCCATGGAGCTGCTGGAGGAGTACGTGGCGGCGCGGCTGGGCAGCCTGCGTGGGGAGCTGCTCGACGGCTTCGAGAAGCAGCTGGGCAAGATCCAGACCGCCTGCGACTTCCGCATCCAGGAGGTGCAGCAGCAGTGTGAGCAGGAGAAAGCTGCCAACCTGCGGCTGCAGCAGACGCTGGATGGGAAGGAGCTGGAGATCAAGAAAGAGATCTCCCAGCTGGAAACCCAGATCCAAGGGCTGACGGTGGTGGAGAGCTGCTGCAGCAGCCTGGACTACCTCACCGACCGCATGAACATCCTGGAGAAGGGCCTGCACAGCATCTCTGAGTCACAGAAGAACTTGCACTCGCGAATGGATGGGGAGATCTCCACCATCACCCTTGGGAACCTCTTTGAAGGGCGCTTTGAGGACCTGGAGGCCAGGCTGAATGCTACCGAGAGAGAAACGGGGAGCTGCTGCTCCAGCATGGAGGACAACATGAGAGGCACAGTGGTGGCCGAAGTGGACGGCATGAGGACGGCCTTCGAAGACAAAATGCAGACCCTGGAGGGCAGGTTCATGAGCATCGTTGGGGAGCTGAACAACGTCAGCGCTCCCATGAGTATGGACGGGGCAGTGGTGCCCGTGCTGGAGGGGGAGCTCGCCAGCATGAGGAAACGCATGGATGAGAAGCTGGAGGTGCTGCAGAACCGCCTGGTCACACTGGAGAGCACCTGTTCCTCAGGCTGCAGCTCTGCCTCCAAAGACGTGGAGACATTCCGGACCGAGATCGAGGACTGCCAGAACAAGAACCAGGACTTGCTGCTTCGCATGGACAGCACCTCGGAGCTGCTGCGCAAGCTGAACGCCACCATCCTGGAGATCCAGCGGCGCATCGAGGAGGAGGCGGCGGGGGCTCTGCAGGGGGAGATCACCTTGCTGAAGATCAACCTGAACACCGTCAGCAAATCCCTGACGGGGCTCAAGGACTCCGTCTCGCAGTACTCGGACACCGTGACGCACGTCAACTCCTCGCTGGACGAGCACGAGCGGAAGATCGAGGACGAGGTGCACTCCATCCAGGAGAAAGTCAGCGACCAAGGCTCCCAGCTCTTCTTCAGCAACCGCCGCGTGCTCAACCTGAAGGGCGACCTGGAGCGCCTCAAGGCGCGCATCGCCGGCGACCTCAGCTCCTGCCGCAGCGCAGCCCGCAGCCTGCAGCGTGACGTCGCGCACTTCGACGAGCGGGTGGCCCGGGTGGAGGGAGCCTGCGGCAGGCTGGGGGCTGCGCTGGGGAGCCTGGACGGGGTGAGGGGCGAGCTGGAGAAACACGCGGGAGGCCTGTGGGACCGCATGGACCGCCTCAACGGGACGCTGGCTGCCCACTCTCAGGAAATAACGGGGCTGAAGGACAACCTGCTCGACTGCCAAGCCAAGGTCTTGGAGCTGGCGGAGCAGCTCGGCCACCTGGAGGAGCGGGCGGGCGGGAAGCATTAGCCCTGCCAAAGCGCGCTGCTTCCTCGCTTAACTTATATCGCACAGACTCCAATGTGACAACCTTTTTTTTTTCTCATTTTTTTTATATTTTTAAATGAAAAGATAAATTAAAAGCTGCTACACCCTCTCCTTCACCCCCTCCTTTTAATTTTTTTTTTAATTTTAAATTTGTGTTGGTTTTGGTGCTTGCCTCGCTGCGCAGCAGCTGTGCAGCCCCTGCAGCAGCGGGTACCGGCGCGGGGCCGGGGGCAGTGCGTGGGCTGAGGGGCTGATGACCCCAGAAGGACAATTCAGGAGGAAGCTGGAGGCGGGAAGGTTTATTTTTTTTATTTTTATTTTTTATTTTTTTTAATGTTATTTTATTTTTTTTTTGTGGATTGATTGCTTCTTGAAGGATAAAACCCTGTAGTTGTCAGTTGAGGAACAGAAATTCTCTGACCTAGAGACCACCTGCATCTTCATCCAGGGACTGAACAGAGCCAGGGCTCCTTCCAGGGAACAACTCACTGCAGGAACTGTGGATTTCAAAGCCAACACGTACTCGCACAGCCCTGGGGAGCTGCACTCCCCTCCTCGGGCCGGCAGCCCTCCCTGCAGAAGGTAAATCCATTTCTACTGCTGCCTTCTCCATGCAAACGCACATGCCTTATGGAGCACATGAGGATATGCATTAGGAAAACACATGCATATATATATATATATATATGGTGTGTGTATATATTTTTTTTTTTGAACAATCCACTGTCACGGTGCTCAGCCCCTTGCAAAGCTTTCTTTTGGTGCCCTCATTTCCCTTGCTGTACTCTGAAGAGCTGCATGGAGCACCTCTCACCAGTCCCAGCAGCATTTGCACGAGCCCACATGCTCCCTTAGTGCTGCTGTGGTTTGCAATCCTAATGTACTTTTCTATTTGGCTCCACCTGGCACTGATGCAAAGGGTTATGGAAAAACTTGTGTCTTTCCCAAAGACACGTGTGCGTAGCTCTCCGAAGAGACTAGGCCAAGCGTGGAGCAGCCTCCTGCCCTCCAGCTCTGATTCTCTCCTGTTTTATTGCTTAAACTGTGAACGTGGTTTCCTCATCTCATCCCGGGGCAGTCAAGGTGCAGCTGCTCCAGGACGTGAGCATGAGGGCACACCTGCTCGTGGGTTTCCCCGTCTGGGAGCAGGAGCCTGCTTCCTCTTTGGGATCCCCTGGGTCCATGGGAATGCTGAGGATCCAGGGACCCCAGAGTGAAGAGGCACCTTGAGAAGATCTCTCCTGAGCTCAGCCCTGGGGATAGGCTGAGCTGTGCTCCTGGGTCAGTGCAGAGCTGGAGGTGGTATCAACACCGAAGTGATTTACCCAACATCATCCTGCTTTCCCACGAAGACTGGAGAGGGTCAGTGTGTGCTGAGCAGTGCCAGCCTGGCCCCATGGAGCAGATGCCTACCCTTCCCTTTCCCAGGGGCGCATAGGCATGCTCTGCTGCTCAGCCAACAGGGACTTTGTTTCCAGGAAGGACGAAGAGGAGATTAAAGAGCCTCCACCCCATCAGCTCTGGCACTTTATAGCAGAGGAACATTCTTCTCTCAGCTCAGTGTTGCAGCTCATGGGCCCTTCCAGCCCAGCTCCCTCCCTGTGCCTCTGCAGGTCACCCCTGCTGCAGCGCACGATGGGAATGGTGAGCGCTGCACCCAGCTGCAGCTTTGCTGAATGAGAACCTGCTCCAGCCGAGGAGCAACCTCCAGCTGCTTTTGGGTATCCCAAAAAACCTACTCTTAAGCAGCACAAACTCATTTCTTCCCCCTGGCAGGGAGCTCAAGGCAGCCCTTGTGATGGACCGGGGCCATCCTTGTCCTACAGACAGGAGCACCCTGCCCCAGGCCCAAAAAGGGCTGCAGCAACCAAAGAGAAAACCCAGCCCAGGCTCACCTCTGCCAAGCTGAGCAGCCAGGGCTGGGGGAGAAAGCAGCAGAACAGCTTCCTGCAGCACAGAGCCAGGGCTGGCACTGACCGAACCGGGACAAGGAAGAAGTCTGACCTTCCAGAACATGGTGCTATGTTTGGACTATTCCTGACTAGTCACTTGAAGATAGTTTGTATTTCAGTTCTCAGCTATCAGTGTTTAAAAGTGAAAGGAACTTGGTGTAAAATAGGGCATTTTTTTTGCTTGCAGAGAGGGAAGGAGATGGTGCCCACACGGTTGTTTTGTGCTGGGCAGCTTTCCGAGGCAGCTGGCAATAGATACTGGTAAAAGGCTGTGTTTTATTGTTTTTAAAACTTTGTACATTGTTCAGATGTTAAAAGCTGAAAGACTGTTTGTACTGGAAAGGAAAAATAAAATATTTCTTGCTGAGGTTTCCAGTATCAAAATGACTTCTGTGGCTTTAGGAAAAAAGAGAGAAGCATAACACCCGCCTTGTGTTAAGACAGAGGGCTCAAGTTAAACACTGAGGCTATTTGGATAGGAAGAGAGGGAATCAGGCTAGCAGGAAGCGGTTCACACTCACACAGCATCAGACAAGGAAAAGCTGGATGCAGAGCAGAGGAAGGAGCCCAGCAGTGTTCCTGCCTTGTACTGTGGACAAGAGGCAGCCTGGATTAAAGCCCTGTTTATTAATTATTGCTGCTAGTGAAAAAATGCTCAAAGCCCAGCAGCTTCCATCCAGCTTTACAAGTTAAGACGCACAACAGCTTCACTCCAGCAGCTGCACCACACAGTAGAAGTAATAGCAGCAGTCATGCCAGAGGCTCATCTATAAATAAGGGTGACCCATCATCACCTTTAAAAGGTAGCCAGGTTTAAAGAGGATGAATATTAAGACACTTGGCTTATAGAAGTACAGTAAGTTTTCAGGAGTCAGAGCTCTCCTTACTGCTCCCTTTGTGCAGTGAGAAGAGCTGATTTAGTGCAGAACATGACCTGTTAGAAGTACAAAATGGCCGAGCAGCACATGAGGAGATGCCTCTGTAGCACCAGGTCCTGGCAGGACTCGCAGAGAGCCCTGGGGCAGGTCCTCACAGGTGATGGGGTCAGGAGAAGGCCTTCAAGTCAACAGCAGGCAGCAGGGGTCCAGTAGGTGAAGTGGCTGTAGTCAGGGCACAGCAGAGCCGTGCTCCCCCACCTGCCCCAGGGGAGGGAACATCAGCTCCACCACCTCCGATAGCTGCTCGTGCCTACAGGGTGATGGGAGAAGCTGCAGCAATAAGAGGTAACATAATGGGGCTTGAAGCAACCTAAAAAACTGAAGCTTTGCAAATGGGCATTGGTCCACCCTAACCCAACAGAGATTTAGTTCTTTTTCTACCCCTACAAGAAGCTTCTCATAGTTAAATCCACATTAACCCAGTGGTGTGAAGAACCTGCACGACACTTACGTTGACTTGTGATTCATCAGCTCCTGGATCAGCTCTCCCTTGGGGTTGACTGTGAAGATGTGGCTCTCGAGCAGACCCAGCTGCTTGTAAGCACCGACATCCTGACCTGGGAGGGCCAGAAGGTGTGAGAGCTGCAGGGAGCTATCACCACCACACAGCCCAAGCCGCCCTCTGCCCCAGGAGACACTCACTGGCTCTGTTCCCAACAGCTGCATAGAAGGGCATCTCCCTGGCACACAGATTTTGAGTGTCAGTCAAGCATGTCTTGATCACCTCTGGCTTCCTCTCAATGATCTCTCTGGAGCACAAGGTAGATGGAGAGATGAGAGGTCAGAGTGCAGGAAGGACTACACGCAGCCAGGCAGTCTGGGGCTCAGAGAAGATACTTGGAAAGCACAAGAGATTTTGTGCATTGTGAGAGCTTCACCATGAAGCTCTAAGGAAGATGAGCTGTGCCCTGCTGCCTCCCGGGGCAGGCATCGTGCACTGAGGAAGCCAACCTTAAGGCTGCAGCATCCCCCAGTGTAGCAGCAGGGAGGGGAATGCCATCCCCAGGGTGCAGGACCAGGGAGAGGGGAGGGCAGTACCTGCGGGAGGCAGAGAACAGGCTGCTGGGGGCAAGCAGGCTGGGGCCCCCGGGAAGGGCACAGCCTTGCTCGTTGACCCACTTGGGGTAGCCCTCGGCGTTGTGTGCTGTGCTGATTGCTCGGGCTGAGCAGTAGAAGAACTTGTAGCCATTCCCACGGAGAACGCAGGGAAGCCCTCCCGATTGCCCTGCCTTGCTGCTGAGAGACCCAGGGAGCAGCACTCCCACCAGCAACAAAGAGAGCTGGGCACGGCTCCCTGGTCTGCCCCCAGCTCAGGCTGGGATGCACCGAGCTCTTACAAGGCAGGAGATGGTAGGAGCCAGCCGAGGTGGGGATGAGCCATCTGCGGGCCCACAGTGCCTCTCAGCGGCCAGAGAGGCTGGGAGCATCACACATCCCGGGGGAAACGACCCACTCTGCTTCCGCTACTGTGCTCCCTCTCACATGGATTGCAACAAGAGGACCGAGGGTCACCTGAACTACTCATGCCGCAGTGCTGCATGTCAGGTGCCTGCAGTGAAAACCTCTGCCGTGTGCCCCCAGCATCCCAGACAGCACAGCAAGCCTCAGCCATAACTTACAGCACAAAGTTAGGGCTATGTTAGCCAGCATCTGTGAATCAGGAGCCCTCACATTGACTCCCGTTCAGCCTCTATCACCCTCCCACTTCCCTTTGGGAGCTGATCCTTGCAGGTGGATTATGTGGAAGAGCTTAGCATTGCCATGATGAGTCCAGTCTTTTCCCAGATGTGATAAGATGTGCCCAAGGGCATCAGACCTAGCAGGAAAGGAGACCAAGTTAGGCTGATCCAACCTGGTGGGCATCCAGAAGGTGATGAAGTTTGACATCCTTCCCAGCTGCCTTGAAAGAACACTTTACCTAATGGGTGAAACAAAGACATGGGGAGGCCCTTTACTTGGTGATGGTACCATCTATGTCAGAGATCACCACCTGGTCATCCCAGTTCCACAGGTAGATAGTGGCCTTGCAGAGGCACGTGCCCTGGTACTGTGTTGTCACACTGAATGCCGCTTTGTTGGGGCCATCCTTCAGGTTCAACCTGCCCTGCAGCAAAGGGGAGACAAACATGGTACACTAGAACAGGGTCACTCCAGCCCAAAGCTTGCCAGGGGCCAGGACTAACACCCGGCTAGCCCAGAGGGCCCAGTCTCTACAAAGTGGCCACCCAGGTCAAAGTACTTGGATGCCTACAAAATCCTAAGGTCAGGAGTAGGGAAAGCCCCATTCAAAGGTTCTCTCTTCCCTATACACACAAGCAGATGGTGAAGGAGGAGGAAAACATACAGTTTGTTCAGAGGAGAGCTGCAGGGATTTCCTATAGGTTGGCAGGGATTTCTGCGCATAGATATCTGTTGCTAACGCGTCTCCTGGACACACGGACTCATTGCCACTAGAGGACACCTCCTCCTCCTCCTGTCTACACAGGGAAGAGCATTGGCTTCATTCTGCAGCCCACAGTTCTCCTTATGAGTACCAAGGGAGAACTGGAGGGGACCCAGGACAACCCACCCACCTGGCCATGGAGGAGCTGGGCTGGACTGGGGCCAGGCACTGCCAGACCATTCAAGTTACGGACTATGCTGCTGAGAAGTCTGAACCTGCACAAGTGCAGACACCTGAGGAAGGACTTCAAGAAGCAAGGCAAGAAACTCTTAGGTAACTGGAAGTGGGAAAACAAGAGGGATGTTTCCTCAAAGCAGGGATCTTCTGGAGACAGGGAACCCCTGACCCACCACAATGCTCCTAGGGTAGCACTGATGAACTCCATATCAAAATGGAGCTAAAGGACACACAAGGAAAACCCCAGGCAGCTAAACATGCAATGCTCATGGGGTCTGGGGTTGGAAGGAGCCTGCACAAACACCCACACACTGAGCAGCACCTTGTGCCAGAGCCACAACCTCTCTGCAGACAGAGCATCCCACCCACAGGTCTCCATCCTACTTCCATCCATCCCACACTAAGCTAGCCACAAGCTTCCCCATTACCTGGGCAGGTAACCTCAGGATCCTCTCAACTTCGGGGCAGCCCAACCATAAGCCACAGGAACTGCTCTGTGCCCACAGCAGCAGCACCCAGCTCAGCCCAGCTCCTCCTCTCCCCAGTGCTTCCTTCCTCTCACCTGAGTGAGGGGAAGGGAGGAGAGGGAGGGGAGGATGCTGCAGCAGGCCAGCAGCATCCTGCACAGATCTTGTTTGCTGCAAGACATGGGCAGGCTGTGGCCACACACATAGGGCAGCTGCCTGCTCTGCTGCCAGCGCACCCGGAATTCTCCCATGCACACAGTGCTGCCAGTGAGCAAAGAGCCCTCCGTGCTCAGTGCCCCTAGGAGACGCATTGTTACCAGGGCAGGAGCTGGCAGCCTTGCACCAGCACAGGAACACCTTTTCAGAAGAGGGCAGCATTTCTTTACTAGCTGAATACATCCTTGGTTGAGCACGAAGAAATAAAGCAGAGTGTGCAGAAGCACATGAGCAGCACAGCCTTGCTCTACCCTCAAGCCCCCATCCTCTGGACACTAGGGCAAGCATTTGAGACTTGAGCACCTCGAGGAAGTTCCTTCCCCATCCCATCCCTGCTCTGAGGCTCCTTGCTCATCCACTTTTCCCTGCTGGCCCTCCCACCCTAACTCCCAATGCAGCACATTTGCTCCTTCCCTAACACCCCCCTGTGCTTCCAGCACAGCCACACAGCAGAGGATGCAGTGCTGGGTACCCCCATGCTCCCTGGAGCATACCCGAGGTACCCAAGGCTCCACCTTGCCCAGGCTCTGCTGAGTCCTCTCCAGCTGTGTCTGAGCCACGCAGCATGCTGCTTATTGACTAGGTGAGCCCTGCAGATCCATGGCTCCCTGGCCACCCCAAGCTCTCTGCATGCTCCCACCAGGAGAGCTGCCGCAGGCAGAGCTTTGTTCCCTCTTTTGGGACCTCCACAACCCATGGATGTTTGCAACAAGCATTTTTCAAACAGAACTGCTATTTTTTTATTGCTCAGCGAAGATGCAATGTTCTCAGACCCTTGCATTCCAACGGAAAAATGATGCTCGCAAGCACGTCTATCTTGGCAGCTCTCTGCTGCATCCTGGGGGTCCTTGCCTGGCTTGGGCTGCAGCCTTCCTGGGCAGACAGCAAGGTCAGGGGCTCCACCACTCAGCTGTAATTTGGCAAGCAGCAATACAATGTCCCAGAGCAGAGCAGGCCCTGGAGCATAGGGCCAGGGAATGCTCCTAGGGCCTGAGGTTTGGGTGCAAAAAGGCCTTCCCAAGGGCTGCACCGCTGCCCTTCCATCAGCCTGGTAACGGCTGAGAGCGGGGCTGCTGTCAGAGCTTCCTGCTGTGCTCAGCTGGCTGCTTCCTCCCCTGGAGCAACAAAGAGCCCCCCAAAGGGGTGATTCAGCAAAAGAGGCTGCGGGGAGGGGCAGGACAGCGAGTCAGCACAGCTGGACAGGGTGGCATTCCCATCCAGCAGAAGCAGAGGGAGCAGGGCTCAGGGGGCTGCTTGCTGGGGAGGTTCTGGAGCTAGGAATACAACAGCAAAGCACTCCGTGGCTGCTTTCTTCCTTTTTTCATACCAGAAAGATGGGGCAGATTGGCATGGTGCGATGGGTGGGTGGCAAAAGGGCTGCAGCTCTGGTGGCCACACGCTGCCAGAACCAGAGCTGTGCTGCGAAACGGGACAGCCCGAGGGGGGGCGGAGGGAGGCAGTCCCCAGTGCAGAGCTCTGCCCCAGCCCTGGCACAGCTGCCAGCAGCCCCAGCTCCGCTGCAGTGCACCTGCACCAATGCAACTGCAGTTCTGCGTCCAGGACGAGGCCTGGAGTGCATGCTCGGGCAGCTGGAAAAGCTTTTATCTTTCACCCATCGCCGGGGTTTTATTTCAAGACAGAGGATGTTTCCAAGCCGCTCTGAAGTACAAAAATAATAATGAAAAGAGTGAATGTTCTGCTTGTCCCTTCACCTGCTCACGACGCACTGAGAGCTGCTGAAGTCCCCGAGGTGCAAAGCTGGGCAGGTTCCGCGTGCTACCACCGGCTTTGGGGCCAGGTCGCCGAGCTGGGGCACGGCACGGCACGGCACGGCACGGCACGGCACGGCACGGCACGGCACGGCACGGCACGGCACGGCACGGCACGGCACGGCATTCCCTCGCACGCGCCCCGCCACCAGCTGAGCCGCGCGCAAGCGCACACGCGCCCCAAGCTCTGGTGACGTCACCTTCCCGCCCGGCCCGGC
>NC_034427.1:4688083-4720717 GCF_002078875.1 Numida meleagris | reverse complement strand
GCCGAGCCGCTGCGGCGGCGGGGGAACCTGCGGCCGGTGAGTGTCGGGTGGGCGGCCGCCTCGGCTCCCGCGGCTCTCCGTCTCCCGGGGACCTTCCCCGCGCCCCGCGCAGCCTCGGGCGGGCGGAGGTACGGGAGCTGTCAGCGGGGGGGTCCGGATCCGGGCGTGGGGAACGCGGAGCGGCCCTGCGTGCGCCTCGCAGCGCGGGGGGAGCGCTGAGCGCCCGCTGACCGGAGGGCTGCGGCCCTTGGGGCTGAGCGGGGAGCGGCCGTCCCGCTGGGGTGGCGGTGGGCGCGGGGCAGCTCATCGGAACGGTTTTTTTTCGGGGGACGAGGAAGGAAAGAGGGAGGAAAAAGCCTTCCGTAAGATCGGGAGCACGTCCGAGATAGCGTCCCATTTACTGCTGGAGAAAACCGCAGCTGAGCGATAGCTCCTGTTAGCTGGGTGAGATCCGTCACCCGGACGTGGGTCCAACTTCGGATCCGTAGATCAGAGCGGGCAGCGGCTGCTGTCGGCTTCCCAGGGTGACAGCGCGGTAATGCCCGCACAGCCGCCGAGCCCAGACCCGGCTTTGAGGGGGGGAAGGACGGGGCTGCTGGGCTGCGTCTGGTTCCCGATGCGGCCAAATGGGGCTGGCGCTGATCATACTGGAGACGGCTGGAGTTTAGCGGAGGTTTTTCTGACAGGGCTCAGATTCCACGGTTCCTGTTGCCATAAGAGAGCCGGGGTGATTTGCAGCCCTGAAGTCGCTCCAGGTAACACGCTGCTATGGACGGAATCGCTGCCGAGCCAGAGCAGCCTGGAGCGGGCTGCTGTCCCCACTGGTGGTCGTGGGGCAGGGGATGTGAGCAGCTCTGCGGGTCCTTCCCACCCTGCCCTCACCCCTCTGCTGTTCTGCTCAGTGAAAGGATTTTCCCTTTTCTGTTCAGCCCTCCTCTTCCTTGCTTCCAAATATTTGGTGCCTCCGTGTATGTGAGCTGTGCTATTTGCTTCATCTCTCTCGGTTACTATGGTGCTGGTATGTGAAAGCAGCTCCCCAGCTCCTCACGGGGTGAGTGAAACAGCCAAAACTTGGTTTTGCCTTGCTGGTGAGACACAGTGCTGCAGCCGTCCCCTATCACCCCTTCCCAGTCGCTTTGCCTTGAGGCTGCCTGGGTGCTGGGCAGCTGCTCTGGAGCCTCAGAACCTCAGAAAGAGGTTGCCAGCGAAGCAGCAGTGGCGGGCAGGGCTGCACCTCACTTGGAAGACTGCTGGGAACGGAAACTTAATAATGCAGGGCTTGTGGAAGTCCATGCAAACGAAAGGCAGAGGATGGGAACAGCCTCGTGCCAGGGCCGGGACCTTCCCACCCTTGCCCAGGCATGGATCTGTAGTTCTGAGGGTGGTCACCCTGCCTGGACTCTGATCCGCCTCCTGGAGGTGCTTCTCTCTGTGCATTCAAACAGGAGCCTGGGCTGATGGTGCCTGTGACTTAGGCACCTGTTCCAGGTCAAACAAATGCAGGTCCCGCTATGGGGGCTGACTTGGAGGAGATCCTTCTCGGTGGCGCTGCAGGACCAATGGTCAGTGTGGGGAAGCCTGCAGCATCTCCTTCCCTTTCCAGCTGCAATGGCTTTGTTGAGTAAGAGAGGGGTGATGTTTCTAATTAGAAGGAAAAAAAAAAACAGCCTTGTACATCTCCCCTCTTTGTTTGTTTTTCTCTCTTTTCTCTGGACCAGCGTTCTAAATGACAATGCTTAAAGCGCAAATGGAGCGAGTTTGCGCGAAGTGAAATCCCAGAGCAGGGCTGCGGTGGGGCTGGAGCCCAGCGATGACAGCATGGCACAGGGCAGAGCCGGGGCAGCTGGTTTGTCACCGGGGGCACTCGCAGGCACCACAGCCGTCTTCGTGCAGAGGGTGTTCCCAGACTTGTCAGAAATTCCGTCCTTTCCCTTTTCTCTCTCCCTTCAGAGCAGGACTGTGTCCCGATGCCTTCTCAATTTAGGGAAGAAAGTTCGAGGGAGGTTGTTCTAGATGAAGGAAAAGAGCCTTTCAGCCTTTTTTTATTTTTTTCCTTAATACAAGGATGCTTGAGAGGGCCACGTCAGGAACAGGGTGGGGAGACAGCCTTGGAATGCGGCCTGCAGAGCGTCCTTAACACAGAGCAGTGCCTGGGAGGGACGCGTTTAGATTGTGAACCCTTGGAAACTCACAGGGGCGAGAGGCAGTGGAAAGGCTGCTCGGTGCTGGGTTTTGTGTTGGCATCCTTACCTCTTCCTCCCCTTGATTGGTGTCTTGAGGTTGTTCTCAGACTGGTGCCATGGAAGCGTTAGTTTGCTCCCATAGGGAGAGGAGGAGGGAGCGTGGCCCCTCAGCTTGGCTCAAGGGCTGCCTCCAGCCAGGTGCGTGCTCAGCTCCGGTAAATAAAGAGGTTTGCATGAAGCTTATAATAACTTCTCTTGGAAATGGGTCAAGCAAATATTTATTTGCCTAAGGTGTCATGCCAATATTGTAGGAATACTCAGATGGGGAATCACTCTGTTTTTCTGCTGCTTTGTTTCTTTTTGTGCCTGTTTGGCGCTCTCTGACAAACAACACCTGTTGATGGCTGTTTGGAACCAGTGGTATATTTAATGAGCTGAGAGCTCTGCTTTAAGGCTCCAACCGCATCCCTCCTGGGGCTCCAGATGGCATTTTGGAGGTGAGCAGCACCCCAACACAGTGCTCCTCCGGCCGGGGTGGACTGTGCAGGCTGCGGGTGGCACGAGTGGAGCTGCTCAGAGCATGGCTCTTCCCACTCCTGGTGAGGTGAGTGCATGCTTGGCGCATTCAGGTTAATTGCCCCCTGGTGTGTTTGTGGGGCTAGGCAGTCATGTGGGTGTGAGTGATGGAAACGTGTCATCCTCCAGCACGTGCAGGGCGTTGTGTGGGGCTGGCGCTGCGTTTGTTAGGCAGGATGGAAACACAGACTCCTCTTATGAAATGGGTCTCGTTCTCCCTTTCTTTGTTAAGAATCATTTCCGTGCTGGAAAATATTTTGGAAAAGGAGAGCCTTTCTAATAGGGGCAGAGCTAATTTAGAAAGAAATCTGGGAAAAAGCCCCAACTGTGTGAGCAGAGCAGGAGCAGGCATGTGTTCTGGGTTCAGAGCCAGCCGGGGAATGGGAACGTTCTGCTGAGGCTGCAGCCCACCTGTCGCTGGCTGCTCCGTGCCTCTGCTGCTTGTGCACCGTGAGTGCAGCGGATGTTGTAAGGAACAGCCAAGTGTTTTAGAGAAACGCCAAAGACTCGGTGCTTTAATGAGACTTTACAGGCAGGAAGGGCTGGCGGTGGTGCAGCAGCCACGGGGGATTTGCAGATCCCTCCTGCAGGCTCAAGGAGAGCTGGAGGTGCCTGGCTGTTACCATGGGATGTCAGGTAGTGCTTGTTTGCTCCAGGTGGAAGGCAGCTCCTTTGGTCCTGCACTGATACAGGCTGCCCAGGGAGGTGGTGGGGTCACCGTCCCCAGAGGTGTTCAAGAACCACGGGCACTGAGGGACGTGGCCAGTGGGCATGGTGGGGTGGGTTGGGGTTGGGCTTAGAGGTCTTTTCCAACCTTGATGATTTAATGATTCTTTGGAGCATTTCTTCCCACTTGGTGAGGGGTGACCTGAGCTTGACTGGGTGCCTGGAGGGGCCTTTGATGTGAGGGGTTGCATCCGTAGAGGACTTTGGCAAAATAGGCTTCACTGGCACACTGCCTGACCTTGCTTCAAGTCCATGCTGCTGCTTACTTGTGTCTACTCTTCAGGTGTAGTTTTCCATCTTACTCTGTGATCTGGTGACACATATGTATTCTCCAGGGCAGCATTGGTTCCCCCAGGAATCTCACATCTGCAGGTTTCAGAGCAGCACCTTTGCTTTTCTCAGTCACCATGTGCGGATGCCCGAGAGCAGCCTGTGGATCCCCAGCGGCGTGTGGGGGGTGGGAGCAAAACCACAGCTTCAGAAGGAGAAGAGCCTCAGTTGTTTAAAGGGACTTCAAAGTTTTCATGTTCCCGCTTTGATCCTCTCTGGTGTCTGGGGTAGGTCTCTTTCTTCTTTCTCTTTATTTATTTTTTCCCCCATTGTAGTTTGCAACTTGCTGTCTGAGCAGTTGGAGCTGAGCGGGTGAGGGCAGGAGCTGCTGCTTTCAGAGGTGCAGGCGGTGCTGCAGGCAGATGCAGTGTCCCTCGTGTGCTCACAGTCCTGCTGCTGGCAGCACCAGCCTGCTCGGCAAGGTGTAGAGAGGAGGCAAGTTGGACTTGAAGATTGCAAATCTCTGCCTCGCTCTGGTGATACCTCCAGGATCCCCAGCAGCAACCGACGCACAGCTGGTAGCTCCAGCAGCTTGAGAAAGCAGCCCTTGCAGGTGGCAGCTGTGGGCTCTGTCCCTCTCTCACTTCTGGGGTGAGGATGGAAGCCCCCAGGAGCCAGGATGCTGCTGGAGCAGCAGGACGTGCCTGCCTTCATCCTGCTGCTCCTGCACAGATGTGTGCTGCAAGCTCAGCGGCCTCCTCATGCTCCTGGGCTTGGAAATGAAGGCTCGTTTGCCGTGTACGAGGAGGTTTTCACTTTAAAAATTCGAGCTGAGCGGAAAAGGGTGAGATTAGCAGGAGGCAAGAGAGATGCTGTTGTGAACACCAGAGAAGCTGGTAAACAAGAGAGGCTTGCATCGCCTTCCCAAAGTGTCTGTGCCAGAGATGTGGTTGTTGTTCTGCCTCTTAATGCTTGGAAACGCTGCCTGGTGCAGGGGTTGTTACTTGGTTCCTTGTAGGCATCGAGCTGAAAAGAAAATTCAAAGGAAATTATGCCGAATTTAAAATGTCCTTGATTCCTTTTTTTTTTTTTTTCCTCTATTTCCCTGCTAATTTAATCAATTCCCCGCGGTGTTGTAAATCCCAAATGTGAATGGGAAATAATCCCACCACCATGGTAATTAGTGTGTAACCATTGCATGCAGAAAGCCCGGGCCGCTGGGCTCATTGGTGAACGCGTGCTATTTTCTGAATTAATTTCAATAATCACATCTTACATTAATAAGAAAGTGGGGTGGGGAGGAAGTCTTAAATTTTCCTAACGCTGAGTGCAGCGATCTGTGTAGTGCAGGACGGTACGTGCGGTGGGGATGCTTCCCACGTGATTATAGAAGAGAAATGAGGGAGGTTCTATAGGCTGAATTGTGGAAAAGCAGCGTTGCCGGCCTTGCAACTGAGAGGCTCCATTTCAGCTGTTATTTATTTTTTTAAAAAATTGAAGACGGGAATTGTGAGTAAAGTAATTGTGTGTGTAATTGTGTGTGAGTGATGGTGTACTGGGGGGAGGGAGCGTTCTCCTGCCGAGGTGCTTTCTTGCAGTATGCAAACAGAAGTCCAGTGGCGTCGATGAGTGCTTACGTTTGTTTCCTTGCATAGCGTGCAGCCAGCAGCTCCTGAACTCTTTGCTGTGTGATGGCTGCAGCGCCCGGGAGCTGCTTGGAGGGGATGCCAATGTGAGCCACCAGGAGCGGTCAGCACCGAGGTTACACCTGGGGACTGCTAGAGCAAAGGCAAGGAATCCATGGATTGAATGGAGCTCCCCGTGCAAACAGAGCTTTGCCATGAGGGGCTTGCAGGACGGGGGCTGCGGTGTCCCCGTGTGCCCCCAGGGCTGTGTGCAGGGCGAGGTGGCCACGGCCAGCACACGGAGCAGGTCCCCGGCTCCCTCCCGGAGCCTCAGGATGCGGTGACGTCCAAGCTGTCAGATGTTGTTTTTAAAAACGTCCGAGTGCTTTGAAACAGTATTTATTATTTTATAAAAGCGGGCCCTGCGTTCTGTGGGAAGGTATGCGAGCGGATCGCCACGGTATTTTCTTTGCATATTTTCCTAATGTTAGAAAATATCCCAAAGAAGTATGGCATTGTTTCGTTTCCCCCTCGACACTTCATATTTTTCTAAAAATAAAAGCTAATGTCAACAGCCCTGCACTAACGAGTGGGAGAATCTGCACGTTGTGCACCCTGTATTTTTTTTTTTTTTTGGGGGGGGGGAAGGGGAAGCAAGATTTAGTTGGGAATCACATTATAAGCCCTGTATAAAAATGTATCTTTTAAACCAGCTCGCCAGTGTGGGTTTTTTTTTTCTTTATAAAATGCCATTAATCCAGTTAGAGGCAGAAAATACCCTCACAAAACAGGGGCCGGGAAGGGTCAGTTGAGGTGAATAAACAGGCAGGCTTTTTCAGGAAAGGCCAAAAACTGGCCTGCTGCTGCTGCTGCCTTGGATCTTACCTTAAATACAGCCTCCTTCAGAGCTGGGGCTGTGCTGGCAGGCGTTGCCGGCACCTGGTGCAGCAGTGCTCTCGTTGCAGGGATGCCTTCCTCCCACTGCCCCGCACCAGCCTGGGTTCTGCCCTGCATCTCCCGCCCTGGAGCTGCTCCTGTGTTGTTTGGGGCTTGAGTTATGGCTGTAGGAGCTGGCGGCGCTGATCCTGACAAGCTGATTCTTTTCTCCTCCGTTTATTTATTTCTTCCCCCCTTCATTTTAATCCCGTCTCCTGGGAGATTCCAGTTGAAATCTATTCATTGCTGACATATTTCTTTTCCCTCGCGCTGCCGATGCCCAGTCCGGTTCGATTGTGTGGTTTGTTTCTGGCACAGGAGGAAAAGAGGAAAGGAACGGGAGGAGAGCTGCGCTTGGGGCCGGCTGCGTGCGTGGACACGCGTGCCCTGTTTGTGTTCCCTCCACTCTGTTAAACTCAAGTTCGAGTTTCGGGAGGGAGCTGCTCGCATGTCCCGAATGAAAGCAGGCAGCGTTCTGCTGGTGTGCAGAAGGTCCAGCATGGGCTGAGTGTAAGCAAGGCCCTGGGTGTTTTGGCAGGGTTGGATGGGCAGATCAGCTCAGCAGCCCATCCAGGCAGGTGGAATGCCTCTGTCCTTGCCTGGAGGTAAGTGCTGGCACTGGCGCTGCTCGGAGGTTCTGCACCACGTTTGGGTGGACGTGTTCGAGTGGCGCTTCCATAGCTGGGAACCACAGCGTGGTTCTGCACCTGCCCAAAAACCAAAAATTCAAAAGTCAGCAGTGCCAAATCCATTGATGGTACATCGAGGGTTCCTCTGCTTGTCCTTGGAAGTCTGGACACGCTCCGTGCCTGCTTGACAGTTTTCCTCCAGAACCGTGATGTCACTTATCTGCGTTGTCCCCCCGCCTCAGTGAAACCCAATGTCCTCATGGCCCTGGGAGCTGAAGCTTTTCCCTGGCTGATGCTCTCAGCAAGAGCATCTTTTCTTTCTGCAAATGTTATGAAGCTTGTGATAAAGTTGCATGGCTTGGCGATGCCAGTTTGGTGTTGTTGGTGTGCCAGAACTGCTGAATGAATCCTTTATCATGCATTTGTAACTGTAGCTGTCGGAGAGGGAGCTTCCAGGAGAAGCGCTTTCAGAAGAATGCTTTTGCAAAGGAACACTGTCCTGCAAAGAAGTGCTTTGCGGGGGGAGGAAAAGAAAAACCCAAGCCCAGCGTTTTTCTTGTGTTAGTGTTGTAAAAGTTGCCCATTAATTTGGGCAAATAAGTTTTTGCTTCCATTTCTTGACAATTTTATCTGTCTGCTTTGTGCTAGCAAGCACTAGTCGAGCTCCAGGCGTTTGGGGGCAAAAAAGACATTCAGATTCTAAGCAATAAAGTGCTTGGTTTGTGTAACTCCCCGTCGTGTCCCCAGGCGTGAGCCAGCCCTGTCCCTGCCGGGAGCAGGATGGGACGCCTCTTGTGGCACAGAGAGCGAGTGCTGCCTCCAGTTCTGGGGACCTGAGCTGGCTCGGTGCATTGCTTCCACTCGGAGCAGGAGAGCTTAAGGAGAACGCGAGCTGGGAGCGGCTGTGTGCCCCGCAGTGACAGCCCCAGGTGAGCTCTGCTGTGTTGAGCTGTTTCCCATCTGTGCGAGAGCCGTGCACTTCTGGATGGCAGGAGCTCCAAGCTTGTCCTCCCCCCGGCGACTGCCACACAATTAAGGATTTTTAGCGGTAATCCTGCTTAAAAAAAAAAAAAAAAAAATTACGCTGATGTCTGGAAATGGTTTGGCCACTGCTTTACAGCCAGCACCTAGCTGTGGTTTTTGTGTAGGACCTCCCTGCAGCTGGGCAGAGCGCAGTCCTGCTCTGTTTGCAGCTCGGTTTGGGGTTGCCATCCTCTGCTCCAAAGTCCCCAGCTCGCTGTGTAGCCGCTCGTCTCACTGGCACCGAGGCAAGAGAATACAACATTAAAAGAGGAATGTGATTATGATCCTGTAAAAAAGAAAATGACAGAGGAATTTGGCAGCGGCTGCGGCCCGTGAATGTAATGTATGATATTTTATCCATTTCTAAAAACGATTAGATTTCAGGCTGACAGTTTAAATGACAAATCACCTTAAAAAGGCTTTTGTGCCTGGTGTAAGGGCTGTCGGCTTGGCTTTCCATTGCTAACTGTGGAGCAAGTGAGATCCAGCGTTCCCCATCCTGGGATGCAGCTCACCGTGCAGAACCCTTCGGGGAACATGGGAGCGGGGTTTGTTCCCCACGTCCCGAGGGGATGCTGTGAAGCTTGAGGGTGTTTGGCAGGAGGGAGAGCAGCGCTGAGCCGAGCAATCACGCGGCGGATCAGAGCTCCATTGTGCCGTACGTAAAACATGCAGCAAAAGCAATTTCTGCTCTCAAATAATTGATGGCCGTAAGTAGAATTCAGACACTTGTGTCCCTGGTGCATGAGCCTTTTTCTTTTTTTTGCATGCGGGAATTTTCTGTTTTATCTCCTGCCCCACTAGGAGCTTGGTTGCCTGAAGGATGAGGAGTCCCAGCTCTTGCCTGCAGTCCTGGGAGCAGCTCTGTGGGCTGGGAGAAGAAGGTGAAAGGAGAGGGATCCTGCTGTCCTGGTCCCTTTTGCTGGGGGGAGGAGCTGACTGCAGTTTGCTGAGTTTTTAAAATCTGACCTACATAGGATTTAAAGTCTTAAAAACACGGCGATAGGAATTTTTAGCTTAATGAGAATAATTTCATAATTCCTCCTCTTTGTGATGGAAAAAATGACTCAGGTAGAGGTGAGATGGGGCAGGGCTGTATCTGCTTGTAAATTCCTGGGGATCGGGTGCTCCTTTGCTGCAAATAGCCGCCCTGGAGCAGCTGGCTGCATGGTGGCACCGCACCGGGGGACGGATCCTTCCTCCTCAGCTGTTGGCACGAGAGGAGAGGTCAGCTGGAGGGAGGCCAGAGCATCGTGATTGAGTTGACTGGAGGTCTGGAAATGCTCATTTGAGGGAGCCTGGGTTGCTGGGCTCCAGCTCAGAGAGGAGGGAGGGAGAAAGTGAGTCTGTAGGTAGCTGCAAGTGCATGGCAGGGATGGGGGTCTTTCTTTTCCATGGTTACAGCAGATAGGAAAACAGGTCAAGGTCTTATTTGTGGAGAAAAAAGCTGAGATTAAAGTATTTCTCAACATTTTCCTAAAAGCGACAACTGTTAAACGCCGGATTTGGTGGTTTGGGGAGCTTGGAAGGTCAAAATGCATTAGAAATATTCCCCATGTTGAGTGATGGTGCGGGTGCAGTTCATCCTCCCGCATGCAGGAGTTGTCCAGGTGCTTTCCTGTGGTCCCTCTGCTAGCCCAGCCTTGGGCTAAAGGGGTTGTTGTCAGCCTAAAATAAGCAGGAGGTGACAGATTATGTTCTGTGGCTTCAATTTGCAGGAGTCTTTTCAAGGATGCCACCTTATCTTTGGAGGAAACAAGCATTTTGTAGGGACATGCAGCCAAGGGATCTGCACTGTTGATGCATGAGCGAGGTGTGAAGTCCCAGGAAGGAGTTCTTCTGAGCTGCAAACGTGCATTGCAGCACATCATCTTAGGTCTCACGGTGTGGGTGAGCTCTTCGGTTTGGAACCCTGCTATGCTGTGGGTTCCAGGACTCATAGCAGCACGGTGTGGGAGCTCTGTTGTAGGACAGAAGGTCCAGTGCTGCCACAGGGATGCGCTGGTCTCTGTCAAAGCAGGGACTGTGTGAGGTACGTGCATGTCTGAGCTGGTTCCCTGCCTGGAAATACAAGGAAGGAAGGCCAGCAAGAGAGAGGTGAAACATCCCGGTGCTGCTCTGGGGAGCAGAGAGCGCTCATTTCTGTCATTTAAGGACCATTTTGCACTTGGACAGCTTGCCCTCCTGCAGGGCAGGCTGGTGGGAGCTGGGTTCAGGCTGCGTCCTCCGCTGTCCTTGGCACCTGGCTGGGCTGTGTCGCTCCTGCAGGTCTGTAAGGAAGCTTTGTTCTGGGACAGCACCGTGCAGTTTCCAGTAACGTCAGAAAGAACCCGGAGCGGAGCAGGAAGAGGGCTATTAAAAAAAAACAGAGATTGCCAGGTGAAAGCAAAACAGAACAATCTCTGCTCTTGGGGCTTTGAGTTCTCAGGGCCAAGACCCCGTGTGTGCTCAAACACGGCAGTGGATCCTGCACGGGAATTGGGGAATGCTGATGTGGGAATGCTGTTCTCCCTCGCATTTTACAAATCTGCCATCCCAGAAGGCCCAGGCACTGCAGATTGCAAACCACAGGTACATTAGAGTGACTGATCCTCTGTGTCAGGCCTTATGTTTTGGGAATACATTTGTCTTCAGTCCTGAATTGCAGCCTTTGAGCCATTTATTCAGTCCCGAGGAAGCTGTAACGCTCGGAAGGAAGGCAGGAGGAAGGTTAACTTCTGCAATCAGTAGCTCTGGCACAGAGTGGAAATCCCTAATGCAGAGGGACCCAAACAACTCTCCGAGCGTGTCATAGCTATCAGACGTGCCTGGGATTTTTGTATATGAAAGAAGTTAGGGGAAAAAAGCATTCCTTGGTCGTCCTTGGCTGCCCATAGTTTCCGTGATAGGCAGCCGAGCTATTGGCATGCACTGCTCAAAGGAGCCCCCAGCTCATGCCCCTTACCCCCACCTCTCCCACACATTGTCCTACTGGAGGCAGCAGCCTCAGGCAATTCAGCAGGAGCTGTGAAGGGTAGTATAGTGCCTCATGCTGCCAAATGTGCAGGTTTTTTTGCTCTGTTTTCAGAACTAGGTTTTAGGAAACTGCGATTTGCTCTGCCTCCAGCCCGAGTTTCTATTTAAAACACCTTTAATTGCAGGAATTGAAAGGCACTCAAACCGTTACAGTCAAGGTCACTCTTCTTAATTTAGGTACCCCAAGGATCTAGAAATCTTGTTTAAGCCTCAGATGTATGTTTCATCCCGAAAGGAGCACGCAGATGCTATTAAACCTGCCATAGCCAGGCGAGCTTGTGCAACAAGAGCAGCAGGAACTGCTCGGCAGCTGACTCTGCTCTCTGTGCTGCTGTTGGAGCAGCTGTGGCTGTTCTGCTATCACTTCACTTGGGAGACTGCAGCGTTGTGCAAGTTGTTGCAGGACAATTACACGCATTGCTGGAATAAAACGCTCCATCAGCAGTCTAATATTTGTTCCTTATTGTATGTTCAACTTTTGCTGGCGTGTAAGAGGTTGTCACCTGTTCTGTCAAGGTCCCTTCATTCAGCACTGGGATCTTTCCAGGCGTGTTGAAACCTCATTGGTTTTCAGTTTTCACTGTGGCCGCTGGCCGTGCTGCAGCAGGAGAGTCAACACGTAAGCATTTTCCTTTACTTTGGAGTCGCAGCGCAGCTTTCCTATTTTCCATCCTTGTTGCAAGTTCTGGCTTACCTTTTCCCAGAGTGACTCTTTTGTTTTCAAATACGCTGTTTTCTCTCTCTGCCTGAAGTCAGACCCAGAAATCCACTTGGCTATTTCTCCCTTTATACAGTTAAGTGTAGAAATTATGAAATGCATTGGGCTGGCTTTGCTGCTCGTCCAGGAATGAGGGAATGGGGACTGGGCAGCAGCTGAGGGAAATGGAGGGCAGAGAGGAAGCGCATAGCTAAAAGTGAAGCTGCAGGATATATATAGATGACGGCTGCGGCAGAGCTGCTCAGGTTGGGATTGCTTCTCTAAATATGTCCCAGCTGAGTGCTGGGCAGTGTGGTCAGAGGGCTTGGCTACCTGCTGGTGAGCCACGGCTTCACTGAGCCGGGGGAGAGGCACCTCTTGGGATTCTTCACTGAAGATTTGCTGTGGCAGGTGGGACTGGTGGCACGGCTGAGCGCAGGGGTGAAACTGATTGGAGTTACATTTGTAATTTTAATGTTTACTAACCAAGGGTCACCTTCTTTCCCTGAGCTGTAGCGATAACTTTTGGTCCATTGTGCTCTATTCCAGCCCTGAGTCGACTACTGGTGCTTTAAAGATGCGTGCAAGCAATGAAGAGGAACTGGAAAACGAAGGGTTAAGGACGTGCTCCATTCTGCAGGTAGGTCGCAGCTGCGCTGCCAGGATGTGCTTGGTGCGTGGCTCTGCCTTACCCAGCTCGGGCTGTTTGTTTCATAACTGTGGGATAATTACTGATTTCAGTGGCTGACCATGAGCAGTAATTGCGAGCCACTGGGAAACGGGAATGACGGGAGAGGGGATGAAGAGAAATTCCTTCTTTAAGGCTGCAAAGTGGTTAAAATGATCGTCCTGTGGATGGTTTTCTAGCCCAATGGCTAAAATAAATGATCTCGTGATGGTTTGCTCTGTTAGCCTTTGAGCCATGTGCTTGGTATAGCTCTTGGGTTGTGCTCCAGAGCTCTGAGAAAGGGACCGGTTTTTCTTTCATCTGTATATCATGCCTTGGACAGGACAGAGTTTGAATGTCCCCTGTGGTTGTACTCATCTCCTGGCTGATGCTCACATGTGTTTGTGCTCGACCACTGATAGGTCTTTTCCTCTCAATCCAAAGAATACATATAACTTAGTAAGTGTGTATCTGCCCTGTGCTGTGGGTGAGGGGGCGAGGAAAGTGATGCATTTCCCTCTTGGCTTCTGTGGGTGGATGATGTACTCTTGGAAATAGCCCTCCCTTTTTCCATTATGCCATTCCAGGGCTTTGAAGAAAAAACTGCAGCTCATACCAGAGCAAAACTATCTTCTGTGAGAGAAACAAAAGTTCTGTGGCTAAGCCTGGGTGCACAGACAGTAGCTGATGGGGAATTCATTCCCTTGGTTCATGGTTGTATGACAGTGTCCCTATGGAAGGGGGGATTTTCCAACCCTAGAATGATTTCTACCCCAGTTGTGCTGTGCCTGGAGTCTGCTGCTGGGCTTCGCTCCTTGACCCTGTGGGGAGTAGAACAGGACTGATACTGCCACCGTAACTGTAGCTTTCCTGCCACATTTCCAGTTCTACAGGCTAAATCCAGTCTGCTCTGCTTGTGGATATGAGCTGGTGGAGCCTGCTGTAGCACAGGGTGTGCTGGGGTCTCCTGAGAAGTGTCCTCCTTTGAAGTTACCTTGGTAGCTGATGACTAGATGGGCCCTCAAATGCCATCTGTCAGTCACCTCGCCAGCGCAGTGAATGTTGGTGCTCTCTCTCAACTTGGCGTTATCTTCCCATTAGTGATAGAGAATTTGGTGAGAGGAAGAGGGGGAAGCTTTGAACCCCGCCAGCCTGCCTTGGTAAACTGGGCCTCTTGGGAAAGGGAGTAGGGAGAAAGGGATCAAGTTTTAGATCCTCAGTATTAGCCACTGAAAGATAGTCCTAGTGAACTTGGATTATTTGTGTGGAAGGTCACTGGGTGAATGGAAAGGATTCCTCTGTGTTACATCTGCAGAAAATAATGTAGTTTGTTACTCGAGGCTTTGCACACAGAGGCAGATCGTGGCGTTAGAGCAGCTTGTGTCATCCTCTCTGCATGCTCCCAGTCCTGCTCTGGCACATGCAGGGCATCCAGTATCTTCTGAAGGAGCATTGAGGGCCGAACTCTCAGGGTCTCTGCTCTTAGGACTTGGCCCCTTCTCTTCAACTCTTCCTTTCCCCCCACCCTCCTCTGATGTCCTCTCCCTCGCAGTCCATTTGTTTTTAAAATGATTGTGCTATTGTGTTCATCGATATGCACATACCCTGTCTTGTTTTTCTCTTGGACTAAAATTGCAAAGCAAATCTGTTTATGGTTTTGGTGAGCTAATTCTTCCCCACCCTAGATTTTTAAATAGACTCTTTCTCTACCAGGCTTGCAGAGCTCGCAGGATCTATTGAAGTAATGAGAAAAATATGTTGTGTGCTAACCTTCCTTTTTTGTAAAACTTTGTTTACAACACCCTATTCCTAGCAGTGCATTTGGAAAGTGCATTTCTTGATGCTGAAGCAAGCAGACAACTTTGAAAGAAGAAAATGGTAATTCAGTGCATTCAGAGGTGAAACCTTTGGAGTTTTCCACTTGCAGCACTTGGATTGCGCAGCGGACTCCGGCGAGCTGTGCCGAGCTGTCCTGCGGGTTGTTCAGGGCTCCCTGCCTCCTGGGAAGCTCCACTGCATTGGCTCGGGTCAGGCAGCTGCAGGTAGGAGCAGTGACAGATGCTGAATGCAGCTCGTGGTTTGCCAGGCAGGGCCGTGCAGCTGTGAAGCTGGTTTGGGAACTGACCTCTGCTTTCATTTTCGTATCAGCCCATTCAGGATGTGTAGCTGTGAAGTTTTCCCAGCTAGCAGCCCAGTGCTTTCCTGATGTGCTCACATCCCTTCCCTCTGTCCCTCCCTTCCTGCTCCACCCAGAAGAGCCACGCTCTTTCTTACTGACATGTCTCCTCAGAGTATGTATAAAATGTCACTCTGGCGAGTTCAATTGCTTGTATAGGGAGACTGAGGCCACTAGATGCTTAAACAGTGCATAAAGTTCTTGGCTAGACCCACGCTACATTGTATTGCATGAAAAGCAAATCCCATCCTGTGTGGCCCTTTCCAGACCTATTGCCTCATGCTTTTACTGTTGTCATCAGCTGAAAATGATCTGAGAGCTTTAGATATCCACAGCCTGGTTTGTCTGTCTGTTGGATTGGGAACATGTCTGTTTGTTGAGAGGTTTTGCACCTGCTGCTGTTTCTGTGCTGGAGCGGAGGGCGATGCCCTGTGCTGGCCCCAGCCCCGCTTCCTTGGGGATGTGCAATTTCGTTACTGCCACTCTGCTCAGCCGGGGTGCCAGGGAGCTGTGGAAGGTGTTACCAAAGGTTTTCCACTTCTGGTGTCTGTGAATGGATGAGTGCCTACTTAGAGCCTTGGGGCTGAGGCATCATGGAATCACAGAATATCCCAAGTTGGAAGGAACCCATAAGGATCATCCAGTCCAACTCCTGGCTTCATGCAGGACCGCCCAAAAATCAGACCATGTATCTGAGAGCGTTGTCCAGACCAGGTTCAAGGTGAGACGTCACGCAAAGAGAAAGGCTTTTTGGTGTTCAGAACAGCTCTAGAGCTGTAATACTCTGCTTCATCTGGAGACATGCAGCAGCATTTATGAATGAAGTTGCAAGCACAACTTGCACGGAGGTACGTTCTGACTCGCTGGAGGCCACCTTCAAAACAAAGTGATTAAATGTGAGCCAGACTCACCCTCATATCTCCAGCTGGATCTGAGATCTGACAAGCACTGCTGGTGGGGCTGTCTGCTGTGCTGAGGGAGTTGTCTGCTTCAGCACGCTGCAGTTTGGGTTTTATTTCCAAAGCGGCACTTTGAGCTTGTTGGGCTGGAAGGGAAGCTCACTGAGAAATCTCTGTCTCAGTAAAATTCAGCATAATCTCTTAGCAGTGTTCTTGTATGCAAAGTGGGAGGGTTTCTGAAAAGGTGACCTGTGAGGAGAGTGATCTCTGATAAATAAGTAGGTGGTGACTCACGTGTCCTGGGTTCAATCACTTCCTGGGACCTTGGGTGAGTTTGGAATGTTGCTCAGTGCAGCGGGTCCTTTTCTGTAACAGCATTTCCCTTCCAGCCCAGCAGTGCTGTGACAGTGAAGGCAGTCAGTGCCTCCTCCGTGGATGGCAAATGAGAAGCCCAGAGCAGAAGGCCTGGGCCTTTCTGCTGTTCTCCTGGGGAAAAGAGAACAGCATCCACTTTGATGGTTGTACCAGTGTCCAGTGACAGTGGTGTCACTTTGAGATCCCACACAGAGCTCCCTGTATAACGCAGGCCTTGAACTGGACAGCATTCCTTAGCATCACTTTCATTTGTTTCCATTAGCTTGAAGTCAGTGGCCAGCTTTGATGGAGCACGTTCCTGGTGCTCCTCTACTCTCTATGCTTTTCCTTTAAAGTATTCTGCTGCTTTTACCTGGTGTATACCTGTGATTAAATAGCTGGGTACAGTGTCTTGTGTACACTGCTGAGGAACCCACTAAAGCACCTTAATGGCAGTCTTTTAGGAAGGGTTTGGCTGGGGCCAACTCTCATCTTTGGTGTGTTTATTACATGAATTTCATATTGGCTATGGAAGAGGCATGGCCCAGTGGTGGGGAAAACCCATCCCTCTTGCAAAGAAGCTTTCAGCTGGTCAGCGTGAAGTCTGTGCTTCTGCATGTCTGTGGCAGCCCTTCCCAAAGCCCCAAACCCTTTCCTCTCTGGGTATCTTTGCCTGAATGGCAAGCTCAGTAGCTTGCCACCCTTGGTGCAGAGGTGCTGGAGGCTGGGTTAAGGCTCTTGAGGAAGTTGGAAGCTGTTCTCTGGGTGGTGTGGAGATTTCTGGTAGGTCTGCATCCAGGAGGTAAATCAAATCCCAAGAGGATGCAGTGCATGCAGGCACTTCTCCAGGCTAACGCTGGGTTTTGCGACCCTCACCCTGGGACAGTGCAGAAGAAACACAGGAAAAGTGTTCCTTGGCCGATGGAGAGCTGGAATCCCGTGGGATCATTGCCAAAGATGGCAACTTGTTTAAACTGGAAGGTGAGGGTATCGTCCCTGCTAGCAGCTTTTCACCACTCAGCAGCACTTGCCAAGCGCAGTGAGACTTGAGCCCGATTTAGAAGAGGGGAGAGGATTGCTAAGTCCTTTGGGTGTGAAAGCAGATCGTTTAGAAGAGGCTCAGAAATTGGGGCAGTGTAGCTCTGGAGCATTTGGGATTGCGTCGCACTCCATTTTCCCGGCTGTTGCTGGGAGGTACGTACAGTTTTGCGGCCTTAATCCAAGGAGGTCATTTACTGAACCTCTCACTTGGTTATTTTCCCCAACGTTGGCCACTCAAGTAAGCAGCTCACCACGAGGGCTTGTGCGATTGGTCTGAAGGGATCTGACTGTGGAGCTGCCTTGTGTGCTTGTGAGCTGATGGGAGCTGCATCCCACAGGCTGCAGCGTTTCTTCTCCTCGTTTCCCTGCTGCTGCACACATCCACCCACTTCATCTCTCATTGGCAGGTGATTATGGGCTTTGTATGGGGGGAATTCCTGCTGTCCCGAGTCTTATCCAGCTTGACATGCTGTCCTTTTGCTGCAGTATCATTGAGATGCTTCCAAGTCTGCTTCTCTCCCAGCACAAGGAAGAAAGCAATTGCCTGGAGAAACAGTGCTGGGTTGTTGTTTCCCTCCTTTGTCCGCAGTGTCTGGATTTCTTTTTTTCTTACCATTGGCAGTAGCTAAATAACTTCAGCTCTGGGATTTCAAACGCTAAGCAGAATTAAAGTAACGCTGACCCGATTTAGGCCAGTCACTGAGAAAGTGGCCTGTTGGAAAACGGAGGTGCCGCACTGCATTTGTTCATGGTATGTTTCTGTGCCTGCTCTCCTATTGATGTGCACGACAGCCGGGCTCCTGCTGGCACCTCACCTCCACCAGTCCCAGGGAACTGGCATGTCGTTCACCTTGTCTCGATGTTTGCCTTCATCTCTGCGAACGTGGCTCTGGTTTGAGCTGCTGACCTGGAAATGAAAGGCTCCATAATGCAGCTACCAGGCCCCGAGGCTGCCCGGTGCTTGCAGGCAGCCTGCTGACACAGCACTAACATTATTGTTACGTGGGTCCTCTGTGCTGCCTCCTCCTGCAGTTCAGTGTCTCATGCTGTTCTCTGAGTTATGTTGAGCAGAGTTAAAAATTTATCGTGTGCCATTCACCCTAATGATGATGGTGAGTGTTTGAGACTGCTGCAATGAGGCTGCCCTTTGTTTCTGAAGAAGAAGAAAGTCTTTTGGCTTCTGTGCCTCCGAGGGTATAACGTGGGCTGTGATGCTTTTTGGTGGTGTAGACATCCACGAAGGCCCTAGATAGGAGCTCAGGAGCGGAGCCAGCTATGTGGCTCTGCAACTGCCTTAATTCTGTGGCATGCTCTGGCAAAAGCATCACCTGTTTGAGGTAATCCATACCTGTCTGTGGGGCTGGGAGCGAGATTCCTGATGCTCTGGTGCTCTTACGGGCTGAGAACACAGGAACCAGAGCCACATGTGGTGGGGCCCATGGGTTGGCTGCCAGAACTCGTGGCAGCGTGACTGCTGCTAGGGGCAGTGAGCTGGGGAGGTGGAATAGCAAGAGCTGTGTGCCTCCCCGTGCCTGTGTGGACACAGAAAACAGTGAGTGCTTAGAGAATACAGCTGATGGAGGTGTGCTAATTACCTCACACCTGGCTGCACCCACAACAGTGGGGTTTTCCACTTGCTGCAATTTCTACGTGTATAGTTCCAAAACCTATGGCAGCGACCTGAAGGCCGGTTCTGTATGGCTTGGCCGTAATTGGGCACTATTTGCATAATGACAGTAATTTCCTCGTTCTTGTTTCCTTAATTTGGTTTGCAAGACTGTGCTGAAATGTGACTTAAAGCTGTAAGTATTTCTGTCTGTTGGCAGTCAGAAATGGAGGTTTAGTTGCGACTGTCTACAGAAATAAAATGCTGAGTGTTGGAGCTAAATTGAATAATATGGTGGTGTTCGTGCCTTAATCTTCCAAATAGTGCTCTTAAATTCGCCACACTGATGTCTGAAAAGCTTAAAAATAATAAACTCTATTGTATAGAGCTCTGAATGCAGAGGGGAGGCTTAGTGATTGCTGGCACTTTGCGGGTGTGCTCGCTAATGCATGGCAAGGAAGCAATTCTCCCAGCACGCCTGAATTTCTTAAACAAATTTCCTCATATTAAGGCCTTGTGATCTGCAAATTAATGAATGCATCATTATTTGGAATAAAGGATCGCAGGAAACCTCAGCCCAAAACCCAAGCCCCTTTCCTTAGGCTGTCACAGTGCTTTAAAATAGCTCCCGTCTTCCCCGTGTGCCTGCCAAGGGCTGCTTCCACCCCGCAGCTATTCGGGAGCCAGCTGGTGTTCCACCCCATGAGAAACATGGCCTGGATGAGCCTCAGCACCTATCTCCTCTGTTCCCTGTGGTAAGGTAGCAACCCAACCTCTCACCTTCTGCTCCTCACGGGAGGAGCGTGGTGAAAGTGGCTTAATGCTTCTTTTTGTGGTTTTTATGTAGTAGGAATTCAAAAATTAAGGGTCCGGGGAATCAAAAGTCTAAGGGGGGACTTGGAAAGGAGGCTCTGGCTTTGCTGCTTTTCATCTGATGCCTGTTACTCTGCATGGTTCTCCTGCGTCCTGGTGAACGCTGCTGCTGAGAGCAGCAGGCACCGCTTAAAAATCCAACAAAAAAACCCCAAATAACGGAAGGGGGAGGGGAGGAGGACGTGATTTGTTTATCGCAACTGTACTTGAAACTAATTTTAAATGTCTGTCTTTTGAGAGTAAGGAAACTCCTCCAGCTTCCAGCAGTAAATAACTGGGATGCTTTTAGCTCACAGCTGACCTACGGAGGATGGTGAGCTTTCAACGCAAAAATAATTGCCTCTCCGGAGCTAATCCATTCCAAGTCCCACTCAACAGCCAGAGGAAGCGGGGAGCCCTGACACATATGGTTCATACCACAAATAACCCTTGAACTTTGCTCAGTTTCTCTGCGTACTGTCCAGAGTGGCTTGACAAATGGTGTTCAGACCGAAGAGCAGGTGACGAGGATTGCTTCTGGCTGGCAGGTGCTCAGCTGCGACTCCTGTACTTTGCCCGTGGAGATCTAGAATGAAATCCCCAATCCAGGGGTCTTCTGGAATTCCGTCACTTCTGTAGGTACTAAAAAGGACCCGAGCTCCTTTGGAAAATTATGTTTGAGCTGAAGGAGCTGAAATCTTGCCAGTCTGGCTGTATGCTGCTGAAGTCCTTGTGGTGCAGTGCTTTGGGTCAGGGTGTTGTCTGTTGAAAGCAGTGGAAGAAAACCCCGTGCCCCTCTTGCAGGGCAGGTGTGTGAACTCAAAGCTTTAGGACCAAATGGTGACTCTAGAATTAGACGGTGTCCCGAATTTCCTTCTTCAGTTTTAAGCGGATGCAGCATTCTTCACTCACAGTCTCAACTGTTGTATGTTGGGTTGCATTGTTGTATGGGGTTGAACATCTGCCCCTTCCAGCCACAAAAGTGGCTGTGTTCCAGTGGCGGGTGCTTTCTTTCTATTGAGGGATCCTCTGAGGCCTGGAGAATCTTCAGCATCAGGCATTACATACTGTCAGCTGCTGCAGATCCCCTGGGCTCCCCTCCTCTCAACATCTGCAGGGCCATCTTGCTTTGCCTATGCACCATACGTAGACCTGGCCCTGCCAGCTGCTGTAGAGCGGGGCCAAGCAGGACCGCAGCCATCCAACACAAAGCATTTTGATCCCAGCTTGCTCAAGAGGAGAGGAAAGTCTGCTGCTGTCAGCTCCCAACCTCGCTGGGGTGCGCTGATGGAGGATGCTGTTGAGTGCCGGGGAAGGGGCGGGTGGAGCAGCCCTGTGCAGGGCTGGCCTCCATGGGAACACCTCAGCCCACGTTAGAAATAGTAGGGATGCTGGAGCAGAGCAGTCCCACCCGGGTTTTTCAGCATAGTATTTCCTTCCCCCGGCTTTGTGCTGGTGATTGACTGGTGTTTTCTCGGCAAAAGCCTTCTGAATATTCATTGGGCTGAGGGAGGTGAGAGGCTGGGAGCTCCCTGCAATCAGCCAGGGGAGGGGACGGAGGCAAGCAGGGCGGCCTTTTTCTTGCTGCTATTGCTTCTTGAGCTGTATGAGATACATACTTCACATGGGTAAATGATCAGAGAGACCCCAGCCTACCTTGGTAAAGCAAAAATTATAGTGCCTGCATACTTGCCATCCTCATTAAAATCACTTTATACGCATTATTTCAGCTCAAAATGCCATTCGTCTTCTCCCCACCCATTTCCTTTACTGGCTGTGACATACAGGAACTACACCCATCGCTTGCCTAGCCTCTCCTGACCTTTTGTAACTTGGCTCCAAACTCATTTTTTTGGGTCTTTTGCAAAACACTGTCAGAAGGGAAAAATCCTTTGTTAAAACACAGCCAACTCCTGCCTCAACGTGGAACAGTTTGTTCTGCTGAAAGAATGAGCCAGTTCAGTGAGCAGAAAAACATTGCCATAAACCGGCGTACTCAATAAGCTGCAAAAGCGATCGGCTGCGCTCGGGGTCTGAAAGGAGGGCTCTGAGCAGGACCCACGGGGGAGGAAAAGCCACGAGCCCGACCTGCCAGCCCCGTTTCCTTGCTTTCAGCTGACGCGTTTTGCAGCTGTCTGTTTGGTTGTAGCAACTGCGAGCGGGGGGAATGGGAGCTGGTGGTGAGCCAGAACGCGAGGCAGCGCTCAGAACTAGCATATTGCAAAAGGGCACGGTGAGTGAAGTAATGCAGGAAGGCTCAGCTAGGAAGGATGCAGCACTGTCTGTGCTGCAGATGATGGGCTCCAGCACCCCGCGTTTGGTGTCTGGTACTGGTTAATAGCTCAGTTTGGTCCTTCCCACCCACGTCCCACATCTTGTTTTAAAACTCATGGTATAAAAGCTGATGCTGGGTTTCTTTTCACAATGCGTGTTGTAACAGCTAGAGCTGAGGTTCTGAGTGTGGAGTGACGGCCCCAAGCTGGGTCACCCCTATGGGAATGGGTGTGTGTGCCTGGAAGGGGGCTGGGAGGAGAACGGTGTGGGAAATGCGGCTTGGAGGTATCCCACAAAATGCCTTTCCGTGGTGCTGCTTTAAAAGACTTGAGTATTTTTCCAGAAATGTAACATTGGCCAAGATCTAACAATGGTTCTCATCTTGCCTTGGGACCCTGGAGCCTTCCCTCCGAGCTTCCCTGGTGGTTCTTGGCTTGGAGCTCACTGAGCAGCTTCAGCTATGAAAATACCGAGAGGTATATTTTAGGTGTAATCTTTCCATTTTCACATGCATTCCAGAGGGCTGATTTCTGCCAAAGCTGACGTTGCTCTGTCTAAATAGCAACACTTGACAGTGAGCTATATATGTAGAATCCAGGGGTGCTTTGCAAATGGACGTAGTGTTGCAGAATATCACCCTTTAGACCATGCGTGGCCGTTTTAGGTGTCTGTGATCAGGGAATGATAATGCAAGCGAAAGCAAACCTGCTAGAGAAAGCACAAGGGGCTGGAACCAGAGCCCCTCTGTGTCTATAAATGGGACTGGTGCTCTGCTGCTGCCCTGGCTGGGCACAGACCCGCACACTGGTGCTCACCAGCTGGGTGCCGGCGATGGGAGACCCAGTTCCGATGAGCAGGGTGTGCTCTGCCGGTCCTCGGGGCTGTGCAGGTGGGTGCTGCTCTGTTTGTCTGCCTGCTTCCTTTGTGGGAAGGCCAGGGATGTTCAGCAACGTGGACAAAATGTGAGGATGGAAGCTGTGCACGGAGGTGGGAGCCCCGAGAAGGTAGCGTAGCTCAGAGCAGATCTGTAACACAGCCCTGAAAGAGGGTTTTGTTTGGAGATGTCAGGGGTGTGATTGCATAATGCTCGTTTGGTCCCTGATCAAATGGATGAGAGCAGAGGAAAAAGAGCGAGCGAATTAGTGTTAGTGATGTTCAAACAGAAGCACGCAAAGCTCGGAGGGATGATCAGCGGTTTTGGTTTGATGTGTGTTGTGTTTTTTATTCCCGACATTCTGCTGAAATATAGCACGCAGGCTTGTCTCTGAGGGGGGCACGCTGCCAGTAGTCTAAAGGTTATATTATCCCAGTGACCTATTTTTATACTCTAATCGCGTTCTGTTTCAGGCACCCCTCTCCAGCTCCCATCTCGCTTGGGTTTGTGCTCGGCTGAAAAAGAGCAGAGGTAATTACCATCGGTCCCCGGGTGCCAGCACACAAAGGCAGCTTCTGCCCAGGTAACAGAGACAAAGGCACGGTGCTGCTATTCTGGTAGTACAGCTCAACCCACAATCACTGAGTGATCTCCCAGATTGGAGATGGCTTGAAACACGTCAGTGAAATACGCGCAGGGTGGAGGAGAGGTCTCCTCTTAAAGGCACGTTTGAAATGGAGAGGTGCAGCAGCCTATAGAAGGGTGAGATCCTAATGAATAGCCCTCTTGCACTGGCCTGAATGAAAATGACGCTCGTCTGTTTCAGGCCTGCCAAGGAATGGAGAATGCAGGCGATTGTTTGGGCCGCGGGGTCCGCTGCCTCCAGCCCGTACACGCGATACAAAGCCAGGCTTGGGCTGCAGTGCACCCCGGCAGTCGGCATAAAGAGAAATTGTTCCTTTGCACAAATGTTGGCTGTGCGACGCTGCTCGGAGCTCGGAACTGCTGAAACCGGTGCGTGTGTTTGTACATTGGTGTGGTGCGAAACAATAAGACATGGAGAGGCCGTTCCTGCCCGCAGGGCTCGTCTGGGGCTGCTGGTGCTTTGTGGCTGGCTGAGAGCACCAGCGGTGGCCGAGCCCCAGTGATCTGCGGTGGAGAGGAAGGTGCTGTGAGCTGTTTGTTCATGGGAACTTGCAGTTCCCCGTGGGGTTAAACCCAGCAGAATGTGGCGTGCTGGCCTTGCCGTGGGCTGGGGACCAGGCTGCGGGTGGCAGGTCGGTGGCACTGCTGTCCCCATGCTGATGAGCAGCAGCTGCCCTGTTCCCTGCTCCCTGTTGGGGTGTGATGTGCTGCATGCCCTCACCCCACGTTGTGTGGTATCTGTGACTCGAGGCCCATGGCTGCTCAGAGCTGTCGGGGACAGACCTCACCTCTCCTATCTCGGTCTGGAAACTCCTGCGGCCTTCCTGCCTCCCGCCGGCCCCAACAGGGCATGTTTTGGCAATAAGCTGGATAATTAGCGTAACTGGTAAACTCCTACATGATTTCTCGTGAAAGGACTAAAATGAAAAACAAATGTTAATGACTAACCCAAGAGGAAGAGTCCTGGCACCGCAGGGGCCAGTGGCAGCAGGAAGGGCCGCGTCCTCGGGGCTGTGTGCACCAGGTGCTCCCTCCCCTACCAGCACCCAGGTAACTGCACCCCGAGCCAGGGCCGGGACTGCCCTTTGGAGTGCAGGAGGTGGCAGGGGAAGGCACCGGCCCTGGGCTGCAGGGAGCGGGGATCTCCTCTTTGCTGGGCTTCGGCTGCTGCTGGAGAGCCTTGATGACTTCCCAACAGAAGGATTGCATCTTCCGCGCCATGCTGCAGGTAGAGCGTAAAGGGAAAGCTCTCACGCGTCAACTTTTCTTCCTCCTTTAATTTTATTTTTCCGTATTATGATAACGAGTGGGGCCCGCAGCGTTTCAGCTGAAAAACAAGCCACTGTTGTCTGAAGTGCCAATATTGTGCTTGGCTTCGCATGAGACAAACATCAACTTTGTCCCTGACCTGGGGAGCGCGTCTGCCTGCCTAGCGGGCACAGAAAGCGTTGAGAAAACTGTTATTTTACTTCTATTTTGGTGCTGATCTCTCTTTTTTTCTTTCTTTTTTCCCCCTCTAAGCGAGCATTTGCCCTTTGGCAGAGCTGCCCGCAGCAGGACCATGCCATCCAACGTGTCCCCGGTGTGCGTGTTGCGCTGTGGATGGCTGCTGGGGCTGCGGGGTGGTTTTCTCCTTGTTGTTTCTAGGGGAGGGTTTGCAAAAGGTCACCGAATTAATCTTCTAACTGGGGACCTTGGCACCGCGCAGAATGCGTGTTTTGCATTAACGACCTAACTCATTAATTCACTGAAACATTTAAAACCAAACCAGTTGTATCCAGCCAAGCTGGAAAAAGCTGAAAGTTCATACTCAGCAGTGCCGATTTCGAAACCTCCCTTTGTTAATCCCTGCAGAAGCGCAGTTTCTGAAGCTCCGAGCTCCCCCTGACCGCTCTGCGGGCATTGTTCTCCCGGTGATGCAGCGCGGCTGCGGGGCCGGCGGTGCTGCCTGGCCCTGATGGGCTGGGGGCTGCCTGCAGCAGAAACTCTTCACTGTGTTCTGGGACTGGGATCCTGAGTTTAACAGTTTCCATCTTCCTCCACCGTTCCTCCTTTCTGAGCCACCAGACCTGGCCCGAGGCTCCTGGCTGCCTGCCCGTCTGCTGGGAGCTCTCTCTGAGCATCTCTGGTACCAAATTCCTCCGCTTGAGGTCAGTTTGCCTTCACATTTCCAACGTCCAAGGCAGGTTTAAGTCCACGGGTCGTCGGGTGGTGGCTGCTGCTTGCTCTGCTGCCTCGCTGTTGAAGTAGCAGGTGTGGATTGGAGAGGATGATCCCTTTCTCTTCCTGTCTGCAGGGTGGATATTGCATTCAGCTCGTCTTTCTTCCCGTTAACCATAACGTGATACATAGGAAATCAAGTTCTTTGCACATGGCTGCGCAGATGGGTCTGAGGCATTCGAGTGGTGGCACACTGAGCTCCACCGTAAGGCTGCTTTTTAATTGCGTAATTTTTCTGCTGTTAATTTAACCTATCCATTAAAACAGCCTTGCTTATTTCAGAGACAGAGATCAGCGAATCGTACATTCTGTTATATATTATTGCTGTATTAAAGCGTCAGTACATTCCAGAAGGTGAGCAGTGAATAAAACATACTCTTAACATGTGGTTATGCAACTGTTCCATGGAAATGAAGCGGACAAACAGTACACTCCATTAATTTTTTTCACCAGTAAATTGGCACTGTGATGCACTTCCAGCCAGATTTGCAATCTGTGTTCTCAGGTGGCGTTAATATTGGATCCCCAGCAGGAGAGCTGCATTGGCTGTGCTGCCCTGATTGCATTTTTAACAAAACTTGTTGGAGAGAGTGCTGAGCGTGATGCAAACGTGCTGGTAAATGAAACAGAGCTTTTAGGTTCTCCGTAGGTGGGTCAGACCGTGCACATTTACCCAAAATAATACTGACTGCATGCTCTGAAGAGGTGCTCTGCTAACAGGGAACAGTGGGGGTCTTTGTGTATCTCGGTTGCTCTGCATCAAATTCACTCTGCTGACAGATAAATATAACCTTTCTGTGGATATTCCATAACCACACCGTGAGTTCCATCTGGGACTTGAGCTGCCTCCAGTACTAGGGGTGGATGCTGGAGCTTGGTGCGCTAGCAGCTTGCTGGAAGGGCCTGGCTGTTCCTCCCTGCCCTGTATTAGAGCTGCAGGGTGAGACTGCCACGCCACCGAACTCCTTCCAGCCTCTGAAGGTGTATTTTGTAGCCCTCAGCCTGTTCTTATTGTTTTTTTTCCTAATTGACTCAGCTTGGAAAGGTCACCGTACCCAGCGAGATGGTGTCATATTTAACTTAGCATCAAAAATGAGGATCTTGGGATTGGTGTCAAATGGATGCTGCTCCCTGCTGAATAGCAGAGCCCATTCATAGTCATCCAAGTATTCCACTTGCGAATGTTCATGAATAACTTCCTGGCCCTCTGCAAGGGAAGGGCTGGCCATGAGGAGGTGGGAGAGGAGCAGCATAAAGCAGGTATTGAGAGCGCGCAGCTCGCGCCATCCAAATCCAGCGCACAGCTTTAAGGCTTTTTCATTTATAGATTTGTCAAAGTTATAATTTCTAGCTTTTCATGAAGCTCTATCATAGCAAACAGCGTTTCCCGATGCCAAGTCCAGTGATGACTAACACTATTTACAGGACTGTTTTGTAATCTCAGATCAGCCCACATTAACGGGAAGTTACGTTTTCCCATTGCTCTTTCAAATCATGCCCGAGAGTTGCTGAGCCCAGAATTGCCCATCCGGGCTCTCCTGTTTGCAAGCTGACATCATTTTTTCCAGAACAATATTTCAAAAAGTTTTAAAGAAATAGTGATGGAGGTCAGATTGTACCCCCCTCAGTTTGATTTTGGTGTTAGGATCTCACATTGCTCTGTCCTAAAACGCTACCATCGAAATGCAGCAGGGTTGGCACTGCACTCACATCACAAAGTCATTTTCCTGTCTGTGTTTCTGTGTGCACGGGGCAGCAGCGTGTCTGAGAGAGGAGCTCTGGGTGCCCAGCTGCTCTGATGGGTGGGAGGTGCCTCTGGGCTCATTGGGCAGGATGGTAAGCTGGGTTTTTTTTTAGTTCAAGTTCTTATAAGTGTAAAACTGATTTCTGTCAGGCGTCGTGATGGGAAGCAGGCAGGAGTCTGGCGGGCTCTCCCTGCACAGCACTGGTGCAAGAGGACATCCTGGTGTCTGTGCTCCTCAAATGAGGTCTTGGCACAGCCTATGAAAGAGGCATTGCACAGTGGTGCTGCACAGGTAGGAAAATTGCATTTTGCTGCTCACTGCATGGGAGCATGCAGAGCCGAGCAGTGGACAGGAGCTGTGCACGCACAGCACCACGAATACCTTGCGTTCCTTCACAAGAGACTCTGGGAAAGAAAAATCTTTAGCTCTGCCTTACAGCACCCGGTGGGTGCTTACAGCACTGCTGTGGGTGGAGCTGGGTGCTTCGTGGGTACAAGGATGGAACTGGAGGCGGTGGAGAAGGCTGGGGTTGTGAGCTGGATGGGAGGGAGGAGCGGTGTGACCAGCAGGTCGGCTCCGCTGCCACGGCACGGCTGGCTCCCGCCCATGTGTTTGTTTTTCAAACAGGTAATTCATAGTCTGGAAGTCTAAAAATATGGGAAATCCAAGGTCAAGTTGATTTTTTTTTTTTTTTTCCAGCAGAAGGCACTGAAAGAGATTTATTGAGTGAAACGGTTAAATACAGTTGTGCTTTGTGTGATGCCAAGGGAACTAACCCCGCCTCCCTCTCCTTGTCCTCAGGTTCAGTGGCAAATATGAACATTTGTCAACATTTGACATCAGCTCCTTGGGACATCATGAATTTGCTGGAATCTAGACGACAGAGCATTTGCAATAGCGCCTTTTAAATTTTAATTTTATTTAAGTTAAAGAAAAATAATATCACCTGGATTAATCGTAACGATGGCGAGCAAAAGGAAATCCACGACCCCTTGCATGATCCCAGTAAAAACACTGGTGCTTCAGGAGACTGAACTGGAGACTGTCGAAGAGGAACCTGAAGGAACGCAGCAAGATGCTCCCACTGAAGGGCTGGCCCCGAGCAATGCCGGTGCCACCACCAGCAGCAGCGAAGCATTGTCCAATGGGTACCGCAGCATCACCGATGGGGACACTTACATCTGCAAGTGCTGTGACTTTGGGTCTCAAGACGTTCAGCATTTCTTCGGGCACCTGGACTCCGAGCACTCGGACTTCAGCAAAGAGCCCGCGTTTGCGTGCGTTGCGTGCAGCTTTCTGGCGAGAAGCCACGAAGGGCTCTCACAGCACAACGCGGAGTCGCACGCCAGCGAAACGAGCTTTGTCTGGAGGGTGGCTAAGCAGGACAGCCGTACGGTCGTGGAGCAAAGCCTCTCGGATGCTGCTAGCAGCCACGACCCTCCGGTAGAGGTCCCCGAGGAAGTGGTAGATGGTCAGTCTGAAATCATCATCACCAAAACCCCCATCATGAAGATAATGAAAGGCAAACCTGAGGCCAAAAAGATCCACACGCTGAAGGAGAATGTGCCGAGTCAGCTGGGCGCTGAGTCGGAGGTGAAGGACGGAGAGGCTTCGTTCACCAGCGGCTCGGCACCGGTCAGCCAGGCCACCACGAGTGCCACGAAATCATCTCATGTAGTGAACGGCTCCATCATTGGAAACGTGCCCGTTCTGCCGGCGGGCGTTGCACAGCTCGTTTCACTGCAGCAGCAGCCTCCCCTGCATCAGCAGCTACCTACGTCCAAGTCCCTTCCCAAGGTGATGATTCCCCTGAGCAGCATTCCCACGTACAATGCAGCCATGGACTCCAACAGCTTCCTGAAAAACTCTTTCCACAAGTTTCCCTACCCCACAAAAGCTGAGCTCTGCTACCTGACCGTGGTGACAAAATACCCCGAAGAGCAGCTGAAGATCTGGTTCACTGCTCAGAGGTTGAAGCAGGGCATCAGCTGGTCCCCGGAGGAGATAGAAGACGCCAGGAAGAAGATGTTTAACACGGTCATCCAGTCCGTGCCGCAGCCCACCATCACGGTGCTGAACACGCCGCTAGTTGCCAACCCTGGCAGCGTCCCACACCTCATCCAGGCGACTCTGCCGGGCCACGTGGTGGGGCAGCCCGAGGGCACGGGCGGGCTGCTGGTCACGCAGCCCATCATGGCCAACGGGCTGAAGGGCACCAGTTCCTCCTTCACCTTGGCAGTGAGCTCTGTCCCCAAGCCCCCACCGGTGGCCCAGCACAGCACGGTGAGCTCCGGCAGCGCCTCGGCACTGAAGGTGGTCACGGCCACGCCGTCGGTGCTCACCGCCTGCCCGGCCATCTCCTCGCAGACCTTTCTGGATCCCAACGTCTTCAAGAACAAGAAGTCCCACGAGCAGCTCTCTGCCTTGAAGGGCAGCTTCTGCAGGAATCAGTTCCCTGGGCAGGCTGAGGTCGAGCGGCTGACAAAAATAACTGGCCTGTCCACGAAGGAGATTCGGAAGTGGTTCAGTGACAGGAGATACCACTACAGGAACGTGCGAGGTGGCAGGGCCATCTTCCCCGGAGACAGCGCTCTCGACTCTCTGCCCGAAATCCCCTTTGATGTGCCTCCCAAGGGAGCGGAGCTGACACCTGCGGCTGCGGCCACACCGGTCCTGCAGCACCCGGGCAGGCGGCAGTCCTGGCACCAGGCGCCCGACTTCACACCCACCAAGTACAAGGAGCGCGCGCCGGAGCAGCTGAAGGCCCTGGAGAGCAGCTTTGCCCAAAATCCTCAGCCCCCGGAGGAAGAGGTGAATCGCTTGAGGGGGGAAACAAAGATGACGCGGAGGGAGATTGACAGCTGGTTCACAGAGAGGAGGAAGAAGAAAGTGGCGGAGGAGAGCAAGAAAGTGGAGGAAGCAGGGCCGCTGGAGGAAGAGGAGGCTGAGAATGGCTGTGGGGAAGGAGAAGACTCTTTGGATGACCTGAGGGCCCTGGGTGAGAACGGCTCACTCGATGCCTCCGCCAACTCAGCCGAGCGCAAGGTGAGTCCCATCAAAATCAACCTGAAGAACCTCCGCGTGACAGAGTCCAATGGCAAGGGAGAAGTCCCCGGCACCGCTGCAGGTGAGAAGGGGGACGGCGGCAGCAACCAACCCCCCAGCCCTCCCAAACCCAAACTGAACTTCAAGAAAACAGCCCAGCAGCGGCACTTACTGAAGCAAATGTTCGTGCAGACGCAGCGGCCCACGAACCAGGAGTACGACGCCATCGTGTCGCAGACCGGCCTGCCGCGGGCCGAAGTCATCCGCTGGTTTGGCGACAGTCGGTACGGCTACAAGAATGGGCAGCTCAAGTGGTATGAGAACTACCGGCGCGGCATCTTCCCCCCGGGCCTGCTGGAGGTGAGCGCGGCGGGGCAGGAGGTGCTGGAGGAGCACTACAAGAAGCACAAGGCGCTGCGCGAGGATGATCTGCCCGGGCTCTGCGAGCGCGCCCAGCTCAGCGCCCAGCAGGTGAAGGTGTGGTTTGCAGCAAAGGTGGAGGAGGAAACCCGGGGCACTTCTGAGGACGCCTTCTCCAGCAGCGAGCAGACGGGGAGCCAGAAAGGGCCGCCTGACACCAGCCTGGAGGTGTCGGAGAACAGCGAGCCCTGGGAGCCGGGCGGCCCGGAGGGGGCAGCTGAGCCCCCCGGAGCCCCCGTCCAGCCGCCCGCCACACAGCTCGGTAAGGGCCTGAGGGCAGGGGGATGTGCACCAGGCACTCTGCTTCGCACTGGAAGCTGAGGCTATTTGGGTTTAAACTGAGGAAGCCCTCCCCTGTGTAAGGGGATCGTGGCAGGAGGATGAGAAGCACCCAGCTCCGAAGCCAAATCCTGGCTTTAGGGGTAAAACTAGCAGGTGTGCCTTGTCCACGTACCTTCCCCTGGGGGAAAGCAGCCCTTGGGTTTATTTCTGAGGGGGTGGCTGTTTGAGAAGGAAGGGGTCTGGCTGCTGTTTCCCAGTACTGACACCGACTTCTCCCATGGCCCCTGGCAGCACACGTACCCTTGTGTGCCCACGCTCCCTGCCTGTGCACAGCAGAGCCTCTTCCCTGCCCTCTCCCACTCCTGTTGCGAACCCTTGCCGGCTCACATGATGTGAGCATCATTATCTGGAGCAGAGCAAGACTTGGGCATTGGTAGAGACTGCGAAGATGGAGGGGACATGCAGGGCCAGTGCGGCATGTACGGCTGCTTGCCCTATCCCTCCTCTAGAACTTACTTTTGAAAGGCATGTGCAGAAGAGAGGAGGTTTCCAAGCCGTGTCCCTTCTGGCACCCTTCAATGTGGCCTTCTGCCATACAGCAAGGTGCTGTAGAAGGTTCCTTCTATGTCCTGCTGCTGGGCAGGACCCAGCCCTGCTCACAGAAGGATTTCAGGTGTCCCACTCTATCCCACCTGGACACTGGGGCTGGCTTTTCTCTGCAGCTGCTCCATCAGGGCTCCTGGTTTTGCTATCACGAGGTGCACCTGCAGCATGCTGGAGCATCTCTGATACCTGTGTTGTGTTTTTTTCTAGAAACAGACTGAACTCAAACCACTTGTCCCAGAGGATCCGCTCTTACCTTTGAGAAGTTTTTGGTCTTTAAGAAGTTGATGGGCTGGTCTGATACAGACATCAGGAGCAGGACACGGTGATGAAGCACTGCCATAAATGAGACCTTTGAGTGCAGCACAAGAGAGAGTGCAAACTGGGCACTGAGTGCAGAGCTCTGGCCCAGCCCAGGAGATGGCTGAGGGCTGGCAGAGGTGGGGGCCGTGGGCTCAGCTCACACCCAGGAAATAGGATGCTCTTGTTTGCTTTCCAGTGGACAGACTTTCAGATTTCATATTCATATACCGATGCCTACAGCTGCCTATACAAGCATAACGAATCTCAGACATTGTGTAAACAAGGTCATTGCTTAGATATGGACTATTATGGCACAATACGTTTTTTTTCATCTGTCCGTTAAGGTGTTTGTTCTCTAAAGGCTGGCATGGCTGCATATATCCTCTCTGCCTTTTTCAGTCCCTGAGCTCTGGCGCTGAAGAGTTCTGCAGGGTGCACACACGTGTGTACGTGTGGCTGTGTGTTAGGAAAGGTACCTGAGAAAGAAGCTGCCAGTCTTGCATTGAGGTCAGGTGGGAGCTCAGTGCTCATCCTGAGGGGTGAGGCCAGATTTAGCACTGCGTACTCTTCATTAAGCAGCCGCAAACCCAGGAGAGGGATTTTGGTGTTGTCTGTCCCCTGTTGGCCAAAACACGTTCCCTTTTGCAGTTGGAGACTGACTGCAGCAGGCTGTTCAATCTCCAAGTCTCCCTTTAATCACTGAGAACTAGCACATAATAATTTTTCCATCCTGACCTGGAATCCTTTTCATTGTTTGGAGAGAACAAGCCGTTCTGCAGAGAACAAACACGGAGAACGCGCAGAGTTGCTGAGAGTGGTTCAAGCCATTGTTGTCTCCGGGGGCTCTGCGAGGCAGCAGCAGTTGGGAAGTTTCCCTCTTCCAGCCCTCCGTGACTATGACTGATCCTCCAGCAGCAGTGCTGATAACTTCAAGTATTTGCTTCCCCC
>NC_034427.1:4662949-4688037 GCF_002078875.1 Numida meleagris | reverse complement strand
TTTTTTTTTTTTTCCATCCACGGCAGTTCTGGCTTCATGTGAAATAGCCAAGCAAGTTCCTCCATTAACCTCTCTGCTTCCAGAACCTGCTCCTTTTTGACGTGCTCACGTTGCCTTGGTGGTTGCTGCGTGATGCAGCTGCTTGAAGAATTTTTTAATATCCCTCCCTAACGGAACACGAGGTCTCGGAGAGGACTGAGCTACAGCCCAGCCAAGTGCTGTGTCAGACCGTGCTGTCGTAAACTAATCACTTCCCAGCTCCAAATTGGTTCCATGTCTTGCCTTCACTTTTGCTCTTGGAAGGCTGCTCCAGAGCTTCGCTGCCTTTGAATGCTTAGAAACTGTCTTTAAACTTCTAGTTTGAATTAATTCGTGGCCGGTTCGTTCCTGGTTTGTTTTGGAGCCAACATTGTCCCTTAACTTAAATAGTTTTTGGTGTTTACCCGCTGATGTATTTATGGAGAGTAGTCACAGCTCCTTATTTTTGCCAAACTTTTTCTGTAGAAGAGTTTTATTTAGTGAGAGCTTTTTAATGTGGGAGACTTTATTGTTGGTGGTAAATGATATTTATTAGAAGGGTGGGTAGCAAGCCTCAAAGGAGCAGATCCAGAGACTTAGAAAAAAATCTATTTTAAAAACAAAAAGCTCGTTCAGAACCTCTTCCAAAGATGGTGTCTGATTTCTACCTTTAATTGCTTTTGCTTTTCCCATTTGTTCTTTGTCCCCTCTTCACGAGGCTGCCCGACGTCTTGGGGAAGCTCTCTCTGCTGCAGGGGATTCTCGTGGTACGTGCCCGCCTGGTGGGCGCTCAGATGCAGACGCGCTGTTGTAACCCCCTTAGCAGTCACAAATCCTCCCCGGGATGCCGTGAGCTCAAGCAGGCTCTAAGTCCTCCCAGCAGCAGCACTGTTGCCTGCATGCCTTGGTTCGAGGCACAGCAGCGGTGCCTCTGCCTCGCCTGGGTGCCCAGGTGATGGGGGACAGCGGGGTGCTGCCAGAGACAAGGCTGCCAGAATGGAGTGTGGGTGTATGTCCAGTGCTGCCTTCAGAGAACAAATGCAGGTAGGTAATTTACTATTGTCTATGTACGTGCAGGTTTATTTAAGTACACATATATACAGTTCAGATATGCCATTGATTCTTTATTGCGTTAAGAGGTACATTAAAAATGTACACTTCTACTAACTACTTGCTATATAAATATGTTGGAAATGTAGTTTGCCCATTCAAGGTGGTTTTCTGTGGGATTTTGATGTGCACTTAAAGGCCTGTGGCTAATTGGAAGAGTGATCCCCGCTCATCTACAGCAATGGGTAAGGATGATGGTGTGGACTGGTCCCTTGAAACTGTTCTTCCATGCACTAGCTGAAACGTTTTGCACTTGGGTTGTTTTTGGCCAGTTTTCCAGAAAAATGAGAAGTCTTGCGAGCTAGAGGGAGAATTTCCCGGTGTACACAGAAAAACAGCCTTGAGGGTTGGAAGCTGCTGAGGGTTTGGAGCTTTGTCTGCATGCATTCATACAAGCACAGCAGGAGTTTTCTTTCTGTAGGGTCAGAGGAATTCTAAGAAGTGGTCCCATGCAGGCTCCCCCCATCCGCAGGGCCGAGCTGTGCAGGGGGTGAGATGTAAGGACAAAAACCAACATCCAAAAGTAACCGAGTCTGCTTTCTAACTCCCACACATTCCTCGTTAGCTGCATTTTTAGTTGACTTGAAATCTCCGTGGCAGTATAAGCTGAAGATGAGAGGGTTTAGCTCTGTGGTCCTCTGTTTCCCTATCACAGTTTTGAAGCTAAAGAGAAGCAGGTGTCATCTCCAAACGGACCGAGGTTAGGTGCAGGGCATGAGAGGTCGTGTGTTTGCATCTGGAACTTCAGTAGTGGAGGTGGCTCGCCAGTCCCAGCACAGCTCTCCTGCTGGTGGGGGGAGGTGTCACTGCAGTCCTGCTCTTCGTGTGAATATTTATCGTCATCGAATCCAAGATGATGTCTTGACTTGAAAGGAGGAACGTAGGATAGAGGTCATGTAGCCAGCATCAGTAGGGAAGGGAAATTACTTTCTTCACCTCCATTGGCTGTGTGTGAACTTGGGCTCAATAAGCACAGCAGTGAGCATCCTTTGTAATCCACGTGAATCTTGTTACTTCTGTCTCTGAGGCTGCTTAGATTCAGGTTGCAATCCAATTGCTTTATAATCTGAGAGCCTGATCTGTGCTGTGCCTGACTCGCTCACCTACAGGGCTCTGGTTCTCCCAGTGCAAGATTCATCCACATCAGCAGCCAAGCTGTTTCATCTCTAGATTTGCTCTGTGCTCCATTTGGGTCACTAACTCTCCTGTTCCTTAACTAGCATCCTGGAAATCATTCCTTCGTTATTATTTTTTTTAAAACAGAACACTAAGCCATGATTTACAGGCTCCCGTTTCCATCTGCCTGCGAGCTGAGCGCTGCTGCCCCATCAGGCTGGCGGCCCTGGCAGGAGGAGTGGACACAGGCACATGTCCTGCAGCCGTCAGCACACAGAGCTCTGGTGCAGGTATTTGCATCCCCTCATGCTGAGGGCTTCCCGTGGGCACTGCTGGTAGCTGCGATCTGAACCCCCCCGGCAGCTCCATGCAGAGCTGCAGCCCGGCCGAGCAGTGCTCACGCAGAGCAGGAGCTGCAGGGTCTCTGCTTGGCTGATGTTTGCTAGGCTGGTTTTCCATTCGGGGTTTGGGCTACTTTTTAACTTATTTTCTAATGAAAAGTAAAGGTTTTCGGTCACGGGGGAAGTTTTGCGCTCTTCTTTCCCTGCGGTCCCTCTCTCAGAGACAGTTCAAAGGAGATGTGACCAGATGATGTTTGGAAGCCACCGGGGTCACTGGGAATCAGAAGGGAAAGATGACTTCAGCACGCACTGAGGCACAAATTGGAACGCTCATTTCTTTCTCCTGTTTCCCAGATAACCGTGGCTTCGCTCTTTTCAAGTCCGTCTGATTCAGCTCACTGCGTAACCTCCATTTTAATTTCTCAGTTGATCTCAAAACCAGCGGGGAAAGATTAAGCAATGGGGCTGGCCTTTCAAGCTCTACTTTCATTTTTTTGGCAAGTTTAGTTTCTGCTGTGTCTCCTGCTGGCAGCGGTCCGTGCCGGGAATGCTGCATTGGCATCCCACGCCGTTAGAGCAGAGCGAGTGAGCGCCGTTACCTAAGCAGCAGTGGTTTTCCCTTTCTTTTTTCTCATTGCCCGTTTCAGCAGAGAGCGCTCTGCTGGCCGCCCTTGGCCAGATGTGGATGGTGCAGCCAAAGCCAGCTGTTCCCCGTGCGGGATGGAGGGCGGGTTAGGAGGGCTCTTGCCCACTGGTGCTAGCGAAGGTTGGGCTTAGGAATCCGTGGCATAGAAAACTTCTTGCTAAAAATTGCACTTTCTGTCTGCCCCCTCTGGCTGGCGGTGTTATGGGTACGTGGCTGTGATTCCCCTTGCACATACTAACATTGCACTAAAGAGAGACTTTGGGAACAGTGTGTTGATCACTTTGTTTCTCAGCAGACCACAAAGTCAGCCTCATGGGGGGGGGAAGGGGGGTCTTTTTTTTTTTTTTTTTTTTTTTTAAATTTTAATTATTATTATTTAGAAATCATGCTGGTGCTGAATGACCTGGAATTTTTTTGCTTGGATTTATCCAAAGGAAAATGTAATTGTAGCCGCACCGGGACCTTTCATAAGGGTGGCCGTGCGGCTGAGCGCAGAGCAGCGGCTCTGCTGTGTCTTTGTACCGGGGGGTTCCAGTGGGTTCTTACTGTTTTTTTAAGACCACAATTGTAGATGGTCACCTTGGCAGCCGTGCGAGACAGGAATTAGTTTTTACTTTTGGTAAAGGTTTTAAAGAGAAAACAAAACAAAACAAAAAAAACAAAAGCGAAGCTGCCTGTGACTGGGGGCTGTGGCTATGACTCGGGCTGGGGTAGCTTGCACTGCTATGGACTTTACTGCTCTCATTCCGAGGGCACGAACTCCCTGTAGCAACAATGCCACTTCTGAGAAGTGAACGGCAAGTTTCCCTTCCTTTTGTATATGTGGACATGAGGGTGGGAGAGGGAAAAGAGCTTGCTTGTACAGTCTGTTGAAATGAAACCAGACATTTTTGGTTGTTCCTAAATAAAGAGCGTAAAATCCGAACGAGAGTCGGCTGGTGATTGTGGAGGGGGCTGCATCCCCACGAGCCCTCCCCGCACTGCAGCCATACAAGGGCCAGTTCTCCCCCCAGCTGTAACCCTGGGGCTGCTCCCAGGGGGAGGAAGGCGAGGGCAGTGCAGCCGAGGCAAAGGGCCAGCAAAATGAGACAGTGTGCGTGTAATACTGACACGTTTATTGGATTTCAAGCTAGTGGCCGTGGAGCTGTGGGGCTGCTGCTGCCCTGGAGGCTATGCTACAAGGGGGGGCCCGGCAGCCCCCAGCCTGCAGCCCCGTGCACACCGAGAAGCGGCGGGGTGGGTGTTGTATTTACCTCCTTCCTTGTGATTATAGACAGTTCTGTCTCTCACCCCGGCAGCTGGCGGGCTGTGCACATCCATCCACTTCATTAAGGGCTTGGCGGTGAAGGGGTGTGTGTGTGGGGGGTGGGGGTTAGGTGGGAGTTCAGTTTTTTGGTTGGTTGGTCGGGTTTTTTTTCCAAATTTTTTTTTTTTTTTTTTTTTTTTTTTTTTAGTTCTCCGCTCAAACACACTTCGGCGGAGAAACTGGAAAAGCTGCCTGAAAGTAGGCCATAGCAGTGCCGTTTCCATAGAAACCAGTTCGCAGCGTGCCGTGAGATTCACAGGCACGGGAGGTGCTTCCCGCCGGCCCTACAGCCGGTTGTCCCCGTTGACCCTGGTCCTTCGCAGCGCCCTGTGGGGACACAGAGGGGACACGGCGCTGGGGACGCTGCTTCCAGGCCCCGTGCTGCGTCCCCACTCCACGTCTTGCTCCCCCTCTCTCTCAGCCCTGTATGCCCCCCACTCAGCTCCCACCACGCTGGGATTTCTATTTCCAGCTCCTAAGCCCACACCTTCGCACCACAGTGGGATGGAGGCCCTACTTAGCATCTCATCAGCCTCCCACTGACCCACTGTCAGCGAGCCCCCTGAGCCTTGCCCTCACTTCCCAGCTTAATTTAGGGTTTCCAGAAGGCAGACAAGGCTCAGCTCGAGCAGGAGGTTGCATTCCCGAGTCTGTCCCCTCAGGACCCCAGTGCTCAGGGCCTCCCCAGCCCGCTGGCCCACCTTCGTTCCCGGCTCTCGAAGTGCTCTGCCAGCTGCTCCTGTGACACTCGAAAGTCCTCAAAGGACTGCTGGTACCGCACCTCGAAGGAGCCCTCCCTGGCTCTGCTGGCCAGCAGCTGGTTGGCCATGTCCCCGCCTCGCTCTCGCAGCATGGAGCCACCGAAGAGGCTGATGTCACCGTTCTCCTGCTTGGATCAGAGCACAGGACAGTGAAGGGTTTGGGATGGTGCAGGGCTGTAGGCAGGGCTGCCCCGGCCCCAGGGCTAACCTCTGGTGTCCCAGGCTGCCAGGCACTGGGTACGTGCAGCTGTGCTACCTTAATAACCATTGTGAGCTCCCACCACCATGGACTCAGAGGTTGGAAAACACCCTCGAGATCACCAAGTCCAACCACCAACTGGACCTCCCAGTGCTAAGCCACATCTCCTAGTGCCACAGCCACACCCCCCTGAATTACCTGCAGGGACACACCACCACCTGGGGCAGCCCCTTCCAGTGCATGATTTTAGCTGAAGAAATCAAAGAAACATCTGTCTGCAAGAGCCCTGCTGCACGGCCCTGAGCCTGGGGAGGGGATGGGAGCAGGAGCCAGCACAGCACAGCTGCCCGCTGTAGGGGTTGCAGCAACACCCTCTCACCTTGCTGGGGAAGATGTCGATCTTGACAAGCAGGGAAGCCAGCTCCAGGTTCTCGCTGTAGTTGTTCTTCAGGGGTACGGCTCGGAACCCTGCGGCACACACAGCCCCGCGCTATTTGCAGTGCAGCTCCGTGCCTGCCCTGTGCTCAGCAAACGCCTCAGCACCAACACGGCGCACACAGCAGCCCCGAGCCCTTACCGGTCTTCAAGCCTTTCACCAGGAAAGTCGCCTGGGCCAGGAAGTTCTCGTCGCTGAACATGTCCTCCTCATACACCACGAAGCGGAGGAAGGCGAACTCGGGGTTGCTGACCTGGAAGTGGAACTGCTTTGGGCTCCAGAGGGGGTTCAGGCCGTTGTCCGCTGTGCACAGAACAGCGCAGTCAAAGAGCAGCCCCAGCACGGCGAATGCTTTGCTCTTTCCTTCCTTAAAAGTGGGGGACAGATCCCCAGCCCCACCTCTTCCCTTGGTGTGGGGGTTACTGAGCATCACCCCCAGCCCTCCCCCCCTGCTGCCAACCCCCTGCTAGCACCACAGCCAGCAGAAGGGCTGCACATGGGGGAAAACCAACCCACCCCTGCTCCCTCTCCTTCCACACTCACCCACGATCTCTGTTTTCTGCTTCGCGTTGTCGTACTCTGCTCCAGACACCTCCACCTCCACAAAGGGACAAACGATTCCCCTGCCATTTTTCGGGAGGTGCCGGGCCCCCAGAACCTGGGGAGCAGAGACCGAGTGAGGGGTGGGAGCCAAGGAAAAAACTTGTTTGCATACACAGAAACTTGCTGTCTGGATACTTCACCCCCTGGGCTGCACTAAGTGGAGAGAGGAGAGATGCTGACACCCAGAGGGAAGCAGCTCCCAGGTGTGGAGCTGCTGCATGTCACCAGTCAGCAGTTTGCCCTGAAGCCAGCAGCGAGGCAGCTCAGCTGCCTGCGGTCCTGCTGCAACTGCACAGCCTGGCTGTGTCCATGGCATCGCTCCCCCGAGCTGGGCTCAGCCCCGTGGCTGGAGATTGGCACCAGACACCCATGGCTTCATCGGAGCTTCTCCCTCCCTTCTCTTTGGCTGGAGGAAGCTGTTCCTCCCTGCTGCCTGCAGCGGTGGGTGCTCAGCACAAAGGACAACCTGCTTCCTCACCGCAGAGCTCCCCGCTCCTCCTGCCAGGGGCCATATGTCGCCGGAGCAGGGGAAGGAGGCACTGCCAGCGCTGCATCACGTGCTTTGAGTCATGCTGCGCTCGAGGCAGCTTCTCCATCCGTGAAAGCTGGCGTTGGTGGGGACACCAAGCAGCTTTGCCAGGGGACAAGAGGCTGAGCTCATCTCTTCAAGGAGAGGGCTGCAGCATGGGGACCCTTGACGCCTGGAGGCTGCAGCTCCACCCCGAGATGCAGGAAGAGGTTTGAGGGGCAGTGCTTTGGTAAATGGAAGTCACGGAGAAACGTTGCCAGGGATTTTTAAGGAGTTATGAAACAGATGGGGCCAGTGCCGTGTCCTCTCCGAGCAGGGCAGTGGCTCTCTTGGGTGCTCCAGCCTTGGCCAACATCTGCAGTGCATGAGCAGGAGCGGGGCTGAACGGCCCCCCCCAACGGGGCTGAGCACATGGCAAGGCAGCCACCTCGAGCCCTTACCAGTGCAGGGGACCAGGCACAGCTGTGTCACTGCCCTGGCAGGGATGTGGCACAGCACGGTGCGTGATTGCCACCTGCTGGCACCGGGACCCTGGGTGCGGAGGCCGTGGGGTGCAGCACCCCACAGGGCTCGGGGTGTCCCACTGCAGAGCAGCAGGCACAGGCTGGTACTCACCTCGATGGAGATGGAGAGCGGCTCGACGCCCCGCAGCGTGCTCTTGTCGAAGGGGTCGAAGATGTCGTCCCGCATGTTGGCCGGCTGCAGGACGTACCCGCACTGCCCGCTGGACAGGAACAAGGCCTGGTTCATCTGCATGGGCTTGTCTGGGGAGCAGAGGGAGGGAGGAGGGAGATGGAGGAAGTCATGGGATCAAAGAATGCCTCGAGCTGGAAGGGACCTCAGTGATCACCTAGGTGCTAGGCCCTTTCCACCTGGGTTCTTTGTGCCTTACGTGGGGCTCAAGCCCCCAGATCCCTTGTGCAGCACAGCCTTGCTCAGCCCACGCACACATCGCGTGCAACCTGCCCAGGGAATCCATGCTCCATGGGGGGCTTTATCCCCCTCCCTCTCCTTTCAGCTTGTCAAACCAGCCTGCAAGATGCTTCAATTCACAAAAGCAATGGAAAACCCAGCAGAAACAAATACAAAAGTCTTTTTTTTTCTGGTGGGTCTACGAGTGGGCTCCCAGCAGGGCTTGGCACACGGAGCGGGGGCTGCAGGACCCTCCTCGTCCCTGTGTTTGTCATGGGGTGCATGTGAGGACCCCCTCCCCTGCCCCCTGCTCTCACCGGGGGTCTGGAAGTTGAGGGCCACCAGCTGGCTGCCGCAGATCCACATGGGCAGGGGGTCGTAGTTGGAGGAGTCGAGGCGCTGGCCCTTGGGGTAGATACGGGAGAGCTGCAGGCGGTTGTACTGCAGGAACTTCTTGCCTTTGATCTTGTTGACGTACTTCTCTGCCTTGGTCTCAGGGAAGGAGGACATGTCTCGGTAACAGGCCCTCTCCGTGCCGATCTCTGGGAGGGGGCAGAGCACAGTGTAAGCCAGGAGCTGTGATGGAAAGCAGGCACTATGGAGAGATCCAGCTCCTGGACAGGCGTGCGTTCCTGTTCCAGGCACCTCCACCGCCCCAAGCCCTTCCCAGTGCTGGCTCAGACACTACCAGGCACGTGCAGCCCTTCCTCTGCCCTTAAAAGCATATGCTGGGTGATAAACACCGAAGGCTCCCTGCCTCCCTCCCTGGGGCTGCTCCAGATGGTGCCACATCTCTGCAGCAGTGCAATGGAACCTCCACAGCGGGGTCTGTACCACCATAGTGACCGCCTGCGCTGGCCATGGGCGCAGCAGGTGCTCACTCTCTTCATCGAAGGGCACGGGTCGGCAATAGACCACCAGCTCCGAAAGCTCCAAGGCAATCTTCTTCCTCCGCTCCATCATCTTCCCTTCAGAGAGCTGCCAGGAGGAGAACAGAGAGGTGTCACAGAATCACAGAATCATTAGGGTTGGAGAAGACCTCCAAGAACACCAAGTCCAACCCCAACCCACCCCGCCATGCCCACTGATCACATCCCTCAGTGCCACATCCCCGTGGGTCTTGAACACCTCCAGGGACAGTGACCCCAGCACTCCCTGGGCAGCCTGTGCCAATGCACCACCACTCTTTTGGAAAAGAAATGTTTCCTAATACCCAACCTGGCACAATTTAAGACCATTACCTCCTGTCAGGACAGCAATGTAGGCCAACCCAGCTCACCAGCCACAGTCAGCTCTGCATGGAGGCAGCCACTTCACTGCCATCCCCACCAACCAAACCTCTCTTTCTACAAACTGGAAAAAATCATTGAACTTGTCTCCACTGCCAAGGGCTCTCCAGACTCACCCGTGCATCAGCTGTCTGGGCCGCCTCCCGGATCTTCTTCACCCAGTCCAGCAAGTCTTCATGTGTATCAGCTGCCACATCAAGGGACAAGCGTGACACTGAGGCCATGCTAATGGAGAAGACGAACAGGCGGTTGTTCTTTCCCTCGGGGCGGATGGCTGCGTGGGAGAGGGAGCAGAAGAATGGTCACGAGCAGAATGGTCACACCACAGTGGGAGGGGACAGGCACTGAGGGACCCCCACGACCAGCCCATGTCTGGGAGCTAGGAGGAGAAACTCCCATTTCTGTTCTCTTGCAGCCCCTGGGGGTATATAATGCCTTCTGGGCTTGGGGGAGCAGAGAGACATGGCAGAGCAGGTTCAGAGCATGATGGAACAGCTCCTCAGCACAGCACCAAGGGTTGCCCCCCACCACCAAATGTTTGGGCCCCCAGGAGATGCCCAGCACCCAGCATCTGAGCCTACCAAGCACGCACAGTGGCCACGTGCTCAGGCACGGGGTGCCCAGAGGCTGAAGCCCTGCAGCCCACAAAACCCCCTAACAGAGCAAAGCATCTCCTCCACCCCTTCCTTGGGGCTCGACCAGATGATCTCCAGAGGTCCCCTCCGATGCCTGTGATGCTGTGGTTCCCATCGCTCACCAATCTGGCAAGATGGCACGTCCAGGACGCCTCCCAGCAGGTCTCCCAGGGGGCTGTTCTCATCCAGCTGCTGCTGGGATCAAAGCATGGCACCGTCACACCAGGCACCGAGTGCACGGTGCTCCCCACTGCCTGCCCCCACCCAGCTCACCTCCCGCTCCGGCTCCAGGCTGCTGGGGCTGCTGATCTCCTCCACGTAGTTGGAAGGGAACCACAGCTGCTTCTTGCCACCGTAATCTCCCCTCCACCTGGGGGAGAGGGAAGGGGAAGCATCAGCACCCGCTGGGGGACCCCTGGTCACCCTGAGTCAGCATCCCAGCTGAACAGGTGGATGCTGTGCCAGGGTTTCCAGGGTTCAGGAGATTTGGGGCTGGGCAGCTTGTGGGCAATCCTCACCCCAAAGGGGACACACAGAGTGACAGCGTGCTTTGACCGTGTTCTCTAAGGAAAAAGGAGAGCCAGAATCGACTCACCAGCCTCCTTCCTGCTTCTCCACATTCTGGATGATGGCGTTTTTGGTGAAGGTGAGCTCGTCCTCCCGCTGTGCCTTGTAGTCAAACAGAGCTTTGACTGCGCACTGCGAAGAGGAGGGGGGGGTTCAGTGAGGCTGTGCATGGCACAGGGACAAGGAGGTCACCTCCCATGCCGTGGGGGTACGATGTGCAAAATAACAAAGCTCTTGGGAAATGGAGACACTTGCTGAATGCTCGGGCCCTGGGGATGCTGAACCCTACAAGGGGCTGGGAGCTGGGGCTGGGGCAAGCTCTGCAGGCTGGCTGGGTCAACAGAGCGAAATTCAGAGCTGGAGGCTGAAGCGTCCTCCCTGAGCCACTGAAGATGACGGCTGCAGTGCCATGAAGGCGTCACAGAAAGGAATTGCTGCACAGTGAATTTCTCCAGGAAGCCTGCAGACCAGGGCAGGCACAGTGCCACCTAGCCTGGCACAGAACAGCATGCGGAAGAACACTGATTCATCAAGACATTTTAATTTTTAACCAAATAACAAACCCAGACTGGTCCAGATACTCAGCCTAGTATGGCTGAGCTGGAGAGGAACCCAGTCTTCATCTTCCACGGAGTTCTCAGTAAGAACAACGTTTGTTTGGGATGAAACTCAGCAGCTTTGAGAGAAGAGCAGATGGTGGCAGAAGGCACTGGGTCTTATCTACCCTAGGAAGGTCCTCCCTCATCCTCACCATCCCCTGCAGAGTCCGGGAGTTGGGTGGGGGGTGAAGGGGAGGGCGAGGGGCTGCGGGGAGCAGCCGGCCCTGCAGCTTGCAGCACGGTGCAGTGGGACATACCTTGAAGGTCGGCATGGGGTTGGCCTCCACGTAGAAGCCAGGATGGCGTCCCTCATAGAGGGCTCCGTAGTCTGGCTCCTGTGAAAGCAAAGGGCCAGCGATGAGAGCTGCGGCTTGGCCGGACAACAGGGTCCTGCCATGATGCTGTACAGAGCAAACACGCATGGCCCATGCTCCCTGGAGCCTTGCTCAAGCAACAAGCCGCAGCAGGGCAACAAGAGATGGCTCACAACGCTGCTCGAGGCATCACCTCACAAGCCACCCATCCGCCACCCCCTGGCTTAGCCCTTCCAAAAGCTGCCCACACTCACCGCTGTCCCTATCTTCTCCAGCGTCTCCTCGTTGATGGGGTACCTCAGCTTCATCTTGCGGTACAGTGGGTGCTTCTCGTAGTAGCTGATCAAGTCCACCAGGCTCTCGAACTCAGAGTTGCCCAGCAGCACGGTCTGGCCCTCCTGCTGCACGCGGCAGTGCTTGATCTTCCCTTCCGCCCTGGCAGGTGGGGAGGGAGAGGGTCAGACCCAAAATAAAGGCACCCAGGCTGGCTGCTGTGCGCAGCCATCTCCCAGCGCAGGTGTGTCACCTTGGGGGTGCATCTGCATGCCACGAACCACTAGCACTGGAGCGGGGGTGCCCCACACCATGAGGGGCAATGGGGACATGCAGCCATGTGCCCCTTTCCTTGCAGAAACAGGGATATTGAGCAGGGAGGGAGGTAGAAAATGGCATAGCCAAGGAGCAGCAAGGTCCTGGAAGGGCCACGTGAGGACGAACGCTTCATCAGCAATGTGCCAGGACTCCCAGGTCACAGCACCTCTAAGCCCCATCGCTCTGCTCCTTCCTCCCCAGTGTCCCCGTCCCACCGTGCTCCTCTGGGACACACCTGAAGGAGATGGCGTAGGAGCTGGGCTCGCTCCTCTTGCGCACCAGGAAGGCTCCGTCCCGCGGCACCCGCATCAGCATGTGCTCAGCTTGGGCGCGGGTGAGGTTGGCGTGGTACCACCTTTTGGGAAAGACACACGGATGGGCACGATCCTCCACGCAGCCACCGCAGCTCACCCGACACAACACTGCAGTGACCCCATGGGGAACCAGCGGGGACCATCACACCCCGGAAGGGATTGCAGAGAGAGCCAGTAGGGCTTCCTATGGGGTCCCACTGCCACGGCACAGCTCATCACGTCCACACTCACTCTTTGCTCTCGTGGGCGTTGGTCTGAGGCACCGGCTCCGTCAGCCTCATCTCGAACTCATTGCACCTCAGCGGCACCTCCTGGTAGTGGGTGATGAGGTCGTAGAGGCTGTCAAACACCAGGTTGTCGGTCAGGAAGAACTTGGGGCTGCCGGCGTCCTGCCGCGAGTGGATCCTGCAGTGCTGCACCTTCCCGTTGCGCCTGCGGAATGCGATACAGGGGGGTTGTCCGTGGGGAGACGGCACCTCCCAGACACGGCTCCAGACCGCCTCAGCCCAGGGGGACGCGGTGCTCTGCCCCACTGCAGAGCCGCTGCACAGCGCTGCAGAGACGCGGCACCGCGCAGAGCAGCGGCAGGCAGGGCCCTCACCAGAAGGACAGGGTGTAGTCCCCGACGAAGGTCTCGCTCTCCCTGACGAGGAAGGAGCCGTCGGGAGCCCCCGTCTCGATGCAGTACTCCGTCAGCAGCCGCTCAGCAATGTGCCGCCCATCGCGCCCTGCTCCCAGCTTGCCATGGAACCACTTCTCCGTGGAGTGCAGCTCGGTGCTGTTGCTCACCTGGGGGGGACAGGCACGGGCTGGGGTCACTGCGGGGGGGTTGCTGAGGCTGCTCGGCTCCGGGGGCTTTCACCAGGACCTTCTGAAGCGCCTCCCACAGCATCTCCCACCGAAGTTGGCAGCAGAGGTGCTCAGCCCTCGGGCAACGAGGTCCTGTCTCGAGGGAGTGGCTTACTGTTGCACAAGGCAGCCCTCACCTCCTTCTGCTCCTCCTCATCCTCATTTCCCTGGTCACTGGTTGTCTCCCCTGAGTAATAGATCTTGCTGCTGGTCAGGACAAAGTAATGCGGGTTCCACTCCTGCAAGGAAACGCACGCTGGGTGAGGGCCCCGCGAGGCAGCACCCACCACTGGAACCTTCTCTCCTCAATGAGCACAAGAGCAAGGGATGATCGGTTTGTGCAGGAGAGGCACCAGCAGCACTGATTTCGGTGGGAGCTTCCACGGCACTTCCCTGATCCAAAGCACAGATTCACCCGTGGCACAAACCAACCTGCATGTGATAGATCTGACATACAAACTGACTGCAGATGATGCTGAAAGACACCCCAGTACGAACTAAAAGCTGATCAAAGGAAAAGCAAAGCAATGCAAAAAGAAAACGATTGCCATGGATTTCAGAGATGAAGTATCAGGGATACGGCCACGTGGCCACTGCACTTTGCTATTTTTCAAAATCCTGGTCCTTCTGTATGGGTTTTTGCCTGCAAGATCCTCATCAAAGCAAAGCAGCTGAAGAAGCAGACTGTGGACAAGCAAAGGCACACGCTGCTATGACTGCTGGGTGCATTGCAAAGCAGGATGCTCGCTCAGCTGCAGTAAGCGGTCACACATTGACGGGAGGCAGCCAGGCCTGGAAACAGAGCCTGGCCCCAGAACTTACTGCAGGAACAGCTAGCACGTTACTGGGACTACAGAGCAGGGCAGCAGCTGCAGCGCACCAGCTCCCTCTAGCTCAGCATTCTGCCTCTAGCAAGGCCCAGTGGGGGATGCCCAGGGGAGAGCACATGAGACAGGCAGCACAAAAAGCCCCCAGTGCTCAGCTGCCCGAGAACCAGGATGGCCAGCAGCCCCTTGCAGTGTTTGCATGGCGTGGTGGCATTTGCAGAGGGGTTCATGCATGGGATGGGGCGGTGGCAGCAGCACCTACGTGATTGATGGGGTCTTCCAGGTAGAGGATCCCATTCTTGATGGAGTTGCTGATGTCGTTCTCTGAATACATAACAGAAGTGGGCAGCTCCTCGTAAGCACTGCCCTCTGCCAGCTTCTTGTGCTGTGGGACAGGAGAGCGGGTCAGGCTCCCGGAGAGGAGCAGGCACCCAACAGCAGCATGGGCTTCATGCTAAACAGCCTGAAATCTCCAGGTATGCTGCAGAGTTCCTCCCGCCTGCAGGGACCAACGTATGACCCATCCTACTGAGATGATCATCAGATGGCACTGAAGTCCCACCATCCTTCCTTCCCAGGGGAAGATTTCTGCAGCACAAATACCAACATCTCCCCAAGAAAGGCAGCATCCAGCTGCTGAGCAAATTGCCCGGCAGCTCCTCTGAAGCAAGAGAAGCCCTCCCCTTGCCTCCTGCAGCAGGTCTGCTATTCCACCCCTCGCACCACTGGCCAAGCAGAAGGCATCTTCTGTAGTTGGGATGGGGCCATGGTAACCTCAGACTGAGGAATTCAGATGGTGAAGAAGAGGTAAGCAATCGGTGTGGGGAAAATGGGGCTACGGATGAGACCTGGAGCCCAACTGCCCCGAAACTCTGAGGAATCTTATTTGCATTCAGATCCAATCCTTTTTCTCAAGGAAAAGTTAACCAGGGACATCAACATCAATACAGCCACAGCCAACTCCTTCCAAAAACAGGCGATTTCCCAGGGTCCATAATCTCAGCTTGCCCCCATTCTCTCCATTTAGCAGTGCTGCTAGGGAAGGGAGCTCACCTTGATGAGAATCTTCCTCTTGAGTTGGTTTGGAGAGGGAAGCCCGTCAGCGGAAATATCTACGGGTTTGGTCAAGAGCATGTCCCCAAAGACCTTCTTGAAATTCTGAGCCATGTTCCTCTGCTGAGCGATGCTGCAGTGGTCCTCAATGGACAGAATGACAGGGAAACTGCGGGGAGGAAAGAGCTGTCAGAACCAGAGTGGCATCTGGAGGAGAAACTCCATCCAAAACCTGGCTTCTGGGCCCTCCGAGAGGCAGCCTGCCCCAGCACCTATCCGTGCTGCAGCTGTGCTGTCTCGAGCCTTCAGTGGAACCATCCCACAGCAGTGTCCCCACCGCTGCTGGCAGCGAGCAGACGAGAACCAGTGCACTGCTGAGGTTTGCTCAGGGCTTCTCTTCCCACAACACTTTTCTGGATGAGCAATCCCCTTGGCTGGGACCACACCAGCACGTTTTCTTCCCCGTTGGGCCAGGTTCTCTGGGTAAAGGCAGGCACCACCTTGCAGCAGCCCAGTCCTGCCCACTCGCTGCCTCTCCTGGAAGTCCAGGTGCCCACTGTACTCACTCAGAGGTGACAAAGGCGTGCTCCTTGATGGTGACCAAGACGTCAGAGAACTTGATCTTGGTGGTCAAGGTGTGCCCATGGTAGATGACCGGCATACCGTCGGGACCATCCCAGCAATCCACTGAAAGAGACCCACAGGGGAAGATAAGTCCAAAGCCTGCAATATGGGCAGGACATGGACGTGAGCCACTCCAACTGGGTGCTGCTGGGAGCTCACGTTGGATGGTAATGAAATCAAGAGGTGAGAGTCAAAATCCTTCTGGGGACCAGATGCATGCAGCAGACAGTCCTGCGCAGCAAACCCCATCCCTTCCAGCACATCACGGTGCTGATGCTGCGCCTGCAGCCCTGCCCTCCGCACACAGACAGCGCCGGCCTCTGCCAGCCATCACAACAACGCTGACAAAGCTGCGGGCTCTGCCGGGTACTCACGCTCAATACAGCGGCACCCCATGCGCAGGCAGCGGGCGTACGCCTCCAGCGAGGATTCGCTCGAGAACTGGTCCCCGGTCAGGTACCTGGGGGTGAGAGAACGTGTCAGCCAGAGCAGCAGGATGGGGATGTGCGCTGAGACACGGCGGCTCCGTGCAGCCCCATCCCTACTGCAAGGGCTGCAGGCGCAGCTCGAGCTGGCCCTTGACACAAGTCCTTGCAATTCAGCTAATGTGCTGCCACTGCCTCGGATGGACAGAGCACAGACAGCGTGCGTGCCCCCCGGCAAAGGATGCGAGCTGCTCCTACCAGCAGAGAAGCAAATGGCCAGTTTCACCCTGCCTGGCTCTTAGCACAGCTCTTCTTAAAGGCAGGGAAAGGCGCTGCTGCTCGCGGTAGGGAATTGCCTGAGCGACAGCCTGGGACCTGAAAGCCCGTCCAGGTGTGTGTGCTGACACTGCCAGAGCACAGCGCCGTGTCTGTCAGCTCCTGGGTCAGGAAATCCCCCAGCACAGGGTGTGGGGAGCTGCTCCCAGCCCAGGGTCCTTACGTGTTGTGTGAGGAGGAGATCCAGTAATGGGACAGGGGGTTGTTCATGTTCTCCGGACACACCATGTCCAGCTGTGAGTTCCAGATGCTGTTCTCTTTGGAAAACAGGAAGGTGAGAAACTGCTCAGGAAGAAACAGAAATGTGTTACTGGTGGGGAGGGTCTGGGTGCCGGGGTTCAGTTTCACATGTGCCCCGAGCAGCTATTTCCTAAGCTGAGTGCAGAGCACAGCCTGCAGTGGGAGTGCCAGCTGGCCCCACCAGGGCCAGGAGACAAGGACCTGACCCAACCCTGCCCGGGGCAACTCAGAGAACACACAGCTCCCTACCCAGTGTGCTCAGGCAGCCACAGCTCTGGGCATTAGCACCTATCCCTGAGCCCTGCCACGTAAATGCATATGAACAGCTCTGCCTTTTATTTTGCACATGGATCAAGGGGCTTTTGGGTGGGACTTGGGCCAGAGCGCCAGCGACATGGAGATGGTTTTATTGTTTCCAATAAAATGGCTGCTCACCGATTGATTTCCTTGCTTTGAAAAGACAGATACGTGCTGCAGAGCGGCACTCACCCCTCTGTTACCTCTTACTCCCACCTCCCACCAGGGATGTCCCACCCCCCACCGCGGGCATGTTGGTGTTGGAGGTGCCTCACCTCGTCCAGGGAGAAATAAGGCTCGTCGATCTCTCTCAAAGGATCTCTCAGAAAGTTGAACATAAATTCCTGTACCTGAAGGCTGTCTGCAGCCCATAGCTCCTGCAAACCCCGAAAGAGACATAAACAAGAGAGCATTTTGGGAAGCGTTATTCAAAACCGCAGGCAGCTCATCCAGCTAGAAGCTTTAACCACCCCTGCCTGGGAATTCAGCTATTAGCAGGAACACCAGACAGACAGCAGCGATCTGGACCATTTGTAAGCGGTCCTCATTTTCTCGGCACTGCGCATTTTCTCCCTGAGAGCTCCTTTGCACACATCTGCCTTCCCAGCTCCCCCTGCAGCAGCAGCCAGAGCGGCTTCCTTTTGTCTCCCCCTCCCTGGCTGTCTTTCATGAGGTCATCCAAACAGCTGCCCCTTCATTTTCTGCTCCTTGCAGCTGCAGATGGGGAGAACAGTGCAAAGCAGGAGGCCCCGTGCTCTCACGTGGAGCGTGGGGCTGCAAGAGCCTACGGGAAGGCTCCGCACGGTCTGCAAACCACGAGCGTGTCAGAACGTGCACGCTGTGCTGCTGCCTGCCAGAGGAAGATGGCTTTTAAAAGCACAGGCCGCAAGCAGATCGATCAGCTGCTGCTCAGGGGGGACCATCGGCCTTCTGTGCCGTCAGCCAAGAGCACAGGGGCTGGGTGAAGCTCCAGCCCTGGGAGAAGCACAGCCCCACAGCCCCCTGCCCCATCGCCCGGCCCCACAGCCGCTGCTGAGCTCACCCTCTGGTACTCGAGCAGGAACTTCTGGAACTCCATCAGCGACACCCTGAAGTGCTCGGACCTTTCTCCACCCCTGAGAGCACAGGGAGAGAAACTTCAGTCACCGCCGCACCTTCTGCCGCCGGCACCGTGCGCAAGGCTGCCCGAGAGCCACGCGGCACCGGCAAGAGACGGCGGACCAGGATGCACTGAGCAAGGCAGCAAGGGACGGCACAGGGCGCAGGATGGAAGGGGGGGGATCATTTGCAGCCTGCTATCTCAGCAGACATCCAGAAGTACCGAGCTGTAATGGCCAACAGGGGCCGTGCCCGGGACTGAGACAAGAAAGCAGAAATGGAGCTGGTGGCTTGTGGTTATGGAAAAAAAGAGGGGGAACCATGGGATGTTACCTGGACAAGACAACAAATCTTTAGCTTCCATGTCTACATCGAAGATTTTTTTTTTTTTTATCACAACGGCTGACCTGAGCTGGGTCTCAGTGGGATGTCTGGGAGGAACAGCCCCTGTTGACCCAAGCTGAGTGTCTCCAGCAAAGGTGCCCAGAGCACAGAAACGAGCAGTGCCGTGATAAGAAGCACGCAGCGTGCCACGTCCCAGCCAAGCTGCTGCAGGCATCCAAGCACAGCATGGAGCAAGGGGAAGCAGCCCCTTCCCCTGCCAACACAGAGAGGTACTCACCTATCTAGGAATGGGACATCCATCTGCAAAAGAAGCGCGAGCATTACGGTTGCACTCAGGTGAAAGCAATATTTTACTTACTCCCTGCCCCAGAGGTAGAAAACAGGAGCCATTAGCTGAGGGAGGCGAGGTTAAAAAGGCAATTAAGAGGGGATGCCCAGTAACAAATATGGTCTCTGCTTCCTCTTTTCTGCCCTGGAGAATTGAGCTCTTACCATTTTCTGGGCGCTGAACATCAGGCTGCGGTAGAGCTGTGCAAACTGCCCGTACGTGATATCCCCATTCCTCTGCTCCATGTCCTATAGCCAAAAAAACCAAACAAACCAAACAACACCAGAGGTGTTATAGGGGCATAGGCAAGGGGATTGCATACCTGTGGCCCAGGGATGCCACCTGCCCCCAGGATTTGGAGGAGGAGGAGGAGAGAAGGGCCAAAACTTGGCCAGACTTCACCTCCTGGATGTCTCCACTGGGGCCAATGGGACGTAGCCCAGGCACTAAGCCCCCACTATGTGCTTCCTCAAGCTCGCCCACGTAAAAGCGGGGACCCTCCCAAGCAGGGGTGGGAGCCTCAGCACCACCAGGTTTCGCCCCAAGAAAGGACACCCTCTGCTGAGGGTCCCCAGTGCGGAGGGAGAGCAGCAGGGCCACGGCTCACCGTCAGGCGCTCCCGCAGGAACCTCATGTTGGGGACGCGGTAGTTGACCTGGGACAGCATGTTCTTCAGGTCCTTGGCGGAGATCCTGGCGTGGGACAGAGGGGAAACACGTTCAGGAGCTGTGAGAGCGTGGGGTCTCACCCTGGGGCCGGGGTGGTGCATGCACGCAGTGGCACCGGCTGTTAGAGTGTTGGATGACCTTGGATAAATAGCTTGGTACTATTTTGAGGCTGGAAGGTAAAATAAATGAATAAATAAATCAAACAACCAACTTCTTCCAGGGAAGTCTTTTAAGGCCTCACCACAGCTAACCCAGAGGACAGATCCAGCTCTCTCAAAGGGCATGAAAATATTCCCCGCTCCCGGTGCTGTGACTCTGCTCCCCGGGCAGCTTTCCTGGCCAGAGGTGAAACCGCCTCCTCTGGAGCTAGGAAAAAAACCCAGCATCCTGTTATCCTCCTCTTTCCACCTAACTTCCCTTGGAAAAACAAACAGCTGGCAGCCAGCGCCAACCCGCAGTGTCTATGCTGCCAGGAGCTGGGGCAGGACGGGCTCTGCTGGAACCTCATAGGGGTCTGGAATGGGCAGTGGGTCCTCAGCCTCCCCACATCTGCCCGGTGTGCAGAACACAGCTCCTCGATCCTTATTTCAAAGCCAGTTCCCAGGCCCTGATGCAAAAGCCAAAAACCCAGCGACAACACAGAGACGTCAGCCAAGAGCTTTTCCGGGACCCGGCACCGCTGGCTCTGCTTTATGGAGAACACGTGGGTGCCTGTGAAACGGGGAGGCCAGAACCTTTCTGCACTCCCCCTCTATGCTGTGGTGTTTCTGTTCCGCTCCCCACTTGGCATGGGCTGGAACGCTTTCTGCTTTGCATGTAACCCACTTCCCTTGGCTGACAGGTAGAGAATATTCAGCATTTTCCTGGCTTAATTCTAAAGGCTAACACAAAGATGGTACGGCAAAAACAGGGGGAGATGCAGGAGCCCGGCTTTCACCCTGCTGACCACGCCTCGGGCAGAGCAAGCTGCACATTCATCCCCTCTGTCCTGGGGCCATTTCAGCAGCGTTACCATGTAAATGGACGAGAAAAAGGACCCATTTTTTCCATTTCTCCTGCATTCACGCTCCAAACCCCCACACAGCCGCTCCCACGTGCGTTCTCCATCACCAAATTAAATGAGTTTTCAAACAAAGGGGTCAGTGATGCACGTGGCTGGAGGACAGGTCCCTCTAGGGCTGCAGCATGCCACCTTCCCCATGCCCTGTCACCGCATGCAAACCCCAGCCTCGATTTGAAAGGTGAGTGGCACATGCAGAGCAGCTGCAGCAGATTAAAGGCACCTCTTGCTCCTTTTCTGATCTGTAAGGGTTTTCCCCTCCTCCGCAACATCCCAATGCTCCAAGCTGCTCCACGACACGAAGCCTTGCAAAGCAATACTGGGAGGAGCCGGGCGAGTTGCTGGTCCCAAATTCCAGCTCAGGGCAGTGGACATCTCCCCCAGGTTGCTCCAAGCCCGGCTCCCAGCCACCGATCCCTCTGCAAGCAGCGGGATGGAGACAGCCTCCAGCAGGCTGCCCCTCACCGACACAGAAATCAGAGGCTAATTTTGGCCAGATCCGTTCTTTGTAACAGCTACCCAGGACAGAAGGGTGGCATCCCACTCCCTGAGCCCCCCCGGGCTGCCCTCAGCAGGAGGAGGTGGGAGAGGGAGGGTACCCTGGGACCTGGGGGGAATGAAGAGCTGAAAACATCCACTGCTTTGGGATTTCAGCCACGCAAAGCACTGACAGTTCTTTGTGCTCTGCCTCTCTGCTGGTGCTGGCTGGGGCGATGGGGTCTCAAGGTCTTCCTGGATGCGAGTGGCTGGGAAATAGGGCTCTGATCGACACTGGGACTTTGGCACTGAGGAGATAAGCCTTGCTCCTGGGAACACGCGTGTCTGTGCGGGTGGTGCCTGCTGCCCCTTTTTACCTGTCCTCCCGGTTGCGGTCCAGCGAGTAGAACTGCTTCCGTAGCCACCTGGAAGGAAAGGAACGCAGATTGTGTCTGCCCATGGATGCTGCGACAAGGCAGCCAATGAGACACGCTCACACAGACAGGACACGGGGTCACCGCGGCTCGGGGCGGGGAGGAGATGTCACTGCACAGCCCACCCCAGCACCGAGGATGCTCCTGACCACGTGCTGCTGTACAGCCAAGCACGGTGCTCCAGGGGGGGACAGCACAACAGGTGATGGAGAGGGAAAAGGACATGAGCATGGGACAGGGCCGAGCTGCCCACCTTTCGATCTGCAGGGGGGTGGCAGCCCTCAGAGTATCTGCCACCAGCCAGTTCAGCCCCTTGATCCACATGTTGACCTCTTCCTCAGAAGTGGCTGTGGAAAGAAGGGAAAAAATGGGAGAAAAGGACACAGGAGCCTGTCACCATCCTCCCGAGGCTGTCCCCAGTGCCTTGAATCCCTTCCTTCCTCATTGACCGTGTTCAGATATCTCCCTCCCATGCAGATGCTCTGCTGGGCTCCTCTCCCTGCTCACCCCTGGGATGCTCATGGCTGTCTGGTCCCTGTGCCCTGCACTCCTCCACGCCATTCCTGAGAGCTGTGCCACCTCTGACCCCAAGGAGCAATGCCCAGGCCTGGGTGACAGGGTCAGCAACTCCCTGTGAAAAAAGAGGGCTGTCTCCATCCCCGTGTGCTGCAGCCCTGTCCAGAAGGCAGATCTGACACAGACATTCAGGTGTCAGCACGACTTGCCTACATGGGTCTAAATGAGACGAGACTGAGTACTGCCAGGAGAACAAGGCATCACACATCGCTGAACTGCAGCACATGATTGTGAGCCCAAGCTCCACCCAAACAAGATGAAACCCAACAGCAGAACGCGCTGCGTTAGCGAGGCACAACACTGGGAGCTCCAAGTGCAGCCTAAGCCGATGGACAGGATGCTTAGGAAAGCTGAGAGCGACGCACGGAGTCACCCCGTGCCACCAGCCGGCAGTGTTCTCCTGCTCTGAGCTGCAAAGCAGTGAGCTCTGAGCACTGTGTGTGTGGCTGACGGAGCTCAGCTGATGCGCACTGACGTGCCCAGCTGAGATAAAGCATTACTTCGAGTGCTTTGAAAGAAGGGGTCTGGTTATCCAACTTTTGGCTTTACCAGATCAGTTACTGACTTACGCAGTGCCTACCACCAAACTGCTGCCACCTGCTTCCAAAGCCGTGCCCTCCACGTGGCAAAAAGAGCATCTGCCCAGGACGTGTCCAAGCCCCCCTCAGAAGGATGCCTGAGAAACGTGGGGCCTGTGGGGCCTGCCCCCCGCCCTTTACCTTGCAAGCTGAGGGTCTTCAGCCTGAACTCCGTGCCATAGAGGACAACGAAGCAGTGCGACTGGTCTGGTCGGAAGCACGGATCCTCCTGGTACCGGTCAAAATCGCGTGAATTCTTTCCAGGACGAATCTCTTTGATTTCACGAATATCCACTGAGAGACAACATGGGGAAAAAAAAAAAAAAGGGGATTTCAGCGAAGAGCTCGAAATTCCTGAGAAGGTGAGGGTCTGTGCTTCCTGAATGCTGCAGCAGAGGAGAAGGAAGGGCAGGGACAGCGCAGCTGGGGGGGCAGCGCTCACATGGTCACCGTGGTGCAGGAAAGCTGGAGCACGGCGGGATGGAGCCAGGATGCTACGCACGGGGAGAGAAGAGGGAGCAGGAGAGGGAGGCCTCAGCCTCCTCCCCAGAGGAAATTCTGGGAAAGCACACTCGTTACCATCAGACAAAGAGAACACAACAGCAGCAACAGCAAAAAAAAAAAAAAAGAAACCAAAACACCCCAAACCCAAGAATCTTTGCTTCCTGGAAAAATAGTTTCTGAAACACTCGGGGGAATCAAATAACAACATTTCTGAGTCACGTTTTCAAAGCAGACGATGCTTCTGAGCAATGTGGGATGGCGATTACTGCAAACCCGGAGTGTAATTCATCCCAATTAAACTCCACTTACCGCAGTCGCTGTGCATCGACTCGCCTCTCGCTTCCATTTGCTGCAGTTTGGGAGCAGACGGAAGCGCGAGCTGCCCAGCAGCCTGCAGAGGCTGACAGCACCGAGCTGGGTCGTGAGATGCTCACTCCCAGCAAACCCAGCAGCGGGCCAGGATGTGGCCTAGTGCTTGTTACAAACCTTGCACGGGGAACCTGGGATGGCTACAGCTCTCTCGCTGCCCGGCACAGCCATACCCTGGCTGGTGCTGCAGTAACCCACAGCTCGGCAGCCAAGGCCACGTGCAGACCCAGCTCCCCAGGTGTAGGGACAGCTGGACAAGCTCCCTAAAGTGAGCAGATGCCTTTGTAAGGCATCACCTACCCTTTGGAAACTGACTGCTGGGAGGTTCATCGTGTCCCATTGTAATCTGTCTGTGTCACATCCTTAGTGACACGGCGCGTCGTCTTATCGCTAAAATAAAATCGCATCACAGCTGCGGTCTTTGCATCCTTGATGTGCACAGTAAAGACTATTCCTGTCCCAGGATCTGACAAAAGCAGTGGGAAAGAATGGATTTCACGGCAGTTTACCAGGCAATAAGTACTTGCTGCAAAGCATGCCCGTAGGGTAGAGGAGGCTGAGCCATCCTTGCAAACTGCATCCCCAAAATGCACGCCAGGGAGAACCCCTGGAGCGAGCGGGGTGCCCGGCAAAGCAACAGGGTGCAGGAAGCTCCCGGCTGCTGCTATGAGCACCCTGCACACCGAGCCGGTAACAAGCCCCGGCCCACGCCTGCCTGCAGCTGCTTGCTCATCTCTCATCCTCCCAAACATGCCCGCGTGCAGCGGGCGCATTAGGCTTTGGTTTCTGCAGCCTGCACCTCGGCGCGCAGCAGCGCTCAGCCTCCTGCAGCCCCCCCGGCCCCCTCGCACTGTGGAAGGAAACGAGCTCTCAGCAGGAAGCGCAGCGAGCACAGATACCACCGTCCCAACCATGCAGCACCGTGATACCGTGTCCCTACAGCGTCCCGTGCCCCGGCAGCAGCAGGACCTGCAGGCAGACTGCAGGGAGCAGAGGGAGGGAAGCCCCGGCTCTGCTACGGCACAGAACCCCACTTTCCTCTTGCACCGAAACCGGGTGTTGTAAGGATAAGGACACCCTGAAACAGGGTTGCAAAATCTCCACCTCCGGAGGGCTTTTGGAAAGACGTTGGATTGATTTAAAAATAATAATAATAATAATTAAAAAAAAGGGTTTGGGCCAGATTACCTTCTGGGATGGATTTCCCAGGGACAGCCTCCAGGAGAACACCCATCCACCCGCTCCACGAGCACTGCACGGCGCAGTGTGTCCCTGCAGGGACACGTGTGTTCATGGTCACTGCAGCTTAACCTAAGCTGGCATGGACTGATTCTGCCCCTAGGCAGGTGGAGAAGCATCTACTCCAGTACAAAACCACTGAGAAATGTCGTCTTTACAACACAGACTCCCCTGAGCACAATCTGTGTGACAACCTCTGGTCTTCCCATAGCTCCTAGGGAAGGTCTGGCCACCGGGGAAAGCGTGCCAGGTGAGGAAGATGGAAAAAAAAAAGACCCAACTTGTAGGTGCACGCGGGTAGAAATGAGAGCAATCTGTTACGCAGCACCACGGGGAATAACACAGCGGTAGCTCCCTCTCAATATTTCAGTAGGAGGCTGCTGAATCTGCTGCTGGGGCCAGCGCTGGCCGCCAGGAGAAGGCTTTGGAAGATGGGGCAAGCGAGCGCTGAGTGCTCTGCTGGAGCGTGGCCAGA